>NW_014569789.1:60017-61573 GCF_001313835.1 Polistes canadensis
TTAAAAATTGTTCTTAAAATATAATTAAACTTATATATTGATATTTAATATGAAACAATTCGACCAATGACGTATAAACTTATACACTGCATAGTTTGAAATTAATATTATAGTAACGTGGTTAGTTTAGCAAAGATATATATATATATATATAACGTTCTTACTAACACACAAAAGGTAGTAACAAATAAACCTAAAACTGGCCAAACTTTGTCATCGTCGTGTTGAGTAGTCGAAAGCTCGTGTTCTGCAAGCTTCAAGCTTTCTTGTAAAATCACAATAATAATAATAATAATAATAATAATCGTTTTCTTCTCTTTCTCAATATATATATATCTATCTTTAAGTATGTGTTTCTTAGTAGAACTAGAAGTAGAAATAGAAGTAGAAGAAGTTAGGGGTTGTCTTGATAATTCATAGTTACGTTTCACAACGTGGTCGTATAACTGAGGACCACAAAACGAAAGTCGCAATGGCAAAAAAAAAACAAATTCAAATTATTGAAAAAGGTTTTACTTTCATCCCCGTCATCATCATTTTTATTCATCCAATCTTACTTCATTCGTTTCTATAATATATTTTATCATTGTATTTATTTTTATCGTTTCTTTTTTATTTTACAGCATGTTTAACCACTCACGAAATATATATGTGTGTATGTGTGTGTGTGAAATGAATGAATTATTTCATTATTAAATCATTTCAAACTTCAAATTCTTGCAAATCAACTTTTTTATTGTTAAACATTTCATATTTTCTAAATCGATCATCAATATTATCATTAATTCGTTATATATAAATTTGATACTTTGAATAAATCAGATAAATAATTATTAATACTTCATTTTACACACATATCTTCCTTTAATCAATTATTATTATTATTATTATTATTATTATTTTAATATTGATTGAACTGAAAATTGTCTTACTTATCGTTCTAAACCTTTTTTATTCTTAAATTATCAATCAATATACATTCATAAATATTATCAATCTATGATTTTCTTTTATTTTAAAAAAAAAAAATTACGATTCGTTAGGCGAGACGATCTAATTGCCTTTTTTAGAGTGCAACTCGTGAAAGCCCCGTTTAATCGAGCAAGTAAAAAGTAACGACAGCTGTTACATGCCGAGAGTTTCTTTTTACATGTACATATATATATAATATATGTATATAGAGGGTATCTCAAATTAATAAGAAAATTGAAATAACTAACATTTCTCATGTTCATCATCGCAAAATTTAAACATACTTCAAATATATTTATAATACAATAAGTTTACCAAACAAAATATTGTACGTACTAAAAGATTAAACAAAAACACACACACACACACATAGAGAAACACATCATCATGATTTAATTATTACAAAAATAAAATGAACATATTCAACTTTTCTCGAAATTCAAATGGTAAAAATGATGAATAATTACACTTCAAGAAAATCATGGGGTAAATATGGGGATTAAATAAATATTTTAGATAATATGAGAAATACTTTTAAAAGATAACATTTGCGATATACAAAAGGAGGACACCCCATAACAAAT
>NW_014569789.1:63433-65945 GCF_001313835.1 Polistes canadensis
AAAAAAAAAAAAAGAAGAAAAAAAGAGGATGAACTTCCGGTGAAAGCCTCTCGTCTGGAGCACCTGACCTGGACTAACTCGCAGTAAAAGGTCACGAACAGGAAATAATGACCCGTGAGGAGGACTCGCGAAAAAAGGAACTACCTTTCTGTGCGTACAGTTGAAAGAAGCTCACGAAGAACCATGAAAAGGTGATCAGTGAAAAGAAAAGATAAAAAGATAGTAAAGAATTTATACAGAAAAAAAAAAAAACAGAAATAAAAACCAAATATATATATAAAAAAAATTTTTAAAACCAAAAATGTGAGATAAATATAAGTGAAATAATGATAAGATATTGTAAAAAACTTTGTAAGTTGTGCGATAAAAATGTTTTAACAAATATATTATATTCATATTCATAATATTGTGAATTGTTATGTTGTTAGTTAATTCAAAAAATTAATTTTACTTTTAAAGTTTAAATATATATTGAGATAGATTATTTAACAAGAGTTGTTTGTTGAATGTTTGTAAAAAAGAAAAAGTTGTATCGAAAGCCCTCCAAACTTGAAAGGGACGGAGTATAAATAAATAAAAAAAAATATTATATTCATAATATTGTTAACATAATCTCAAGTAATATACGCAAGGGTTCGAACAAAAATTTAACAAAAAAAAACAAAATATATATAATACTACAAAATCAAATGTGCAAAGAGATGAAATAAAATCGAATAATATAGTATCGTAAAAAATAAAATATAAATAAACGAAATGGAATGTGGAATAATTAAAAAGTAGGATTACAATAAATAGAAGGGGTGTTGCGTGCATATAAATAAAGTACAAGTAAATGGAAAAGAAAAAAAAAAAATAGATTAAATTTAATATAAACGAAATAAATACTTTGTTGCACTTTTGTAAAAAACTTTGTAAGTTGTGCAATAAAAACCTGATTATATATATATATATACTTTGTTGTACTTTGTTTTTTTGCATTCAAAATTACGAAGAAACTTTTTCCCCGATCTGTTATAAGAGAAAACTTCGGTTAAATAAATATTTAAAAAAAATCCCAGATATAATATATATATATATACGCGTGTCTGCAAAGTATTTATAGTATGGGATAATAATAAAATAAAAAAAATTACAAAAAAATTACACACAAAAAAAAAAAGAAAAAAAAAAGAAATAATACTTACGGGTCATTGGTCTTTGGTAGGAGGGTGCCAAGCTCCTTGATCCTGTCGTTGATGTTAAAACGCCTTCGTCGTTCGACTGAAAACGGAAATTGTATACATCAATCATGGGTGTGCATGTCAGATAAAACGATACTAATTCTTTCGTAACATGCTCACACTTTAATCTCCTTATTATATAATATATATATATATGCATAAACTTTCTCTTGTCGATTTTATTATTGCACAGTCGGGTTTCATTAAATAGATTAATATCGTAGATAAATTATTTATCAATGTTCGTATTGAAATGTATCTAAAAGGTGAAAATAATATTGACAAATGTTTATTGTAAAAATGAATAATTTTTCTATATGATATATTATTCTCTCGTGTTTTCTCATTAATTTAAAATAATAATTATTCAATTTGCATATATATATATAGATTTTTTTTTAATGATTATTTTCAGTTCATAGATTTTTAAATATAATAATTCAAATATTTTTAAATATAATAATTAATAAAAATAATAATTGATAGATTTTTAAATAATAATTCATTTCATTACAAAATTTTTAATGTAATATAATTCAGTTGATATAGATTTTTAAATGATAATTCATTTCATCAGATTTTTTTTTTCAGTGTAATATGTTTATAGATTTAAAAAAAAAAATGATAATTTAATTCAAGATAAATTGATTTTAAAATTGACATTAACTTAAATGAAAGATCGGTAATGTATAAAACAGTTGATTGTTTTATTATTATATTCGTCCTTTATCAATATGTATCACGAGGATATGTATAAAACCACGTGCCTCTAGAAAGGATTGCAAATGGGATTGCACAATTTTCAAGGTAACGTCAAAGAGACGACCCATCGGCACGTGACCTCGATTTCAATCGATTATTCCGGCCAGGTATATCGAACGTATGTGTATATCACATACAAAAGGTCGATTTAACTTCTATCTTATATAAAACACCATACACACAATTTTTCTTTCTTATAATATACTACTAAAAACAAATATTTTCGTCAAGGAAATTATTTCGAATTTATTTTCTTGAAAAAAAAAAGAAAAAAAATTTAAACAAGTTTTAAATATTTATATATATATATTTTTTGTTGTAATTGATACTTGATTAATAATTGAATATTTGTAATACGAGTTAGAAGGTTAAATAAATTGATAAATAAATTTACGAAATTATGAAATGACAAATTTTTATTTACATCGGAACGAGTGAAAAAAAATATTTTTCAATATTTAAAATTGTGCGAATATTTGTTATAGTTCATTTAGAAAATTAAATGATCATTTTTAAAATATATATAT
>NW_014569789.1:66173-67818 GCF_001313835.1 Polistes canadensis
TTATTATATTATTAATTTATGTATTATATATATATATAAGTTTATATTTAATCATTTTATGTTAGATTAAATCAAAAGGTGTCAACACTATTATATATTCCGTCGATGCGATTAATGAATGTCTATGATACGAATAGATGCCAAGGTTCCCATACACACACACACACACAACACAAACACATATATAGATATATAAGTATATATGTATCAATTCATGAGTAATGCATTGTTCGAATGATTTATTAATTGTAAAAATGACAAATAACAAACAAACAAACAAACAAAATATTTATGTATATATATATATATATATATATATATGCTTGGTATTAATTTTTTATTATCGTCTTTTTAAAAAAAAAAAAAACAACTCATTTGTGCGCTTAACAAAAAAAAAAGTACCGCTTATCGAATGAACAGTAGCGCGACAATACTATATCGTTTAAGATTAGATATGAAAAATATATATACGGTGTCTCGAATTATTATTTACATTTTATTATTTCTACCCAAAAACAAAACGGAAAACAAATTTTACTCAAAATAATTATAATATATTATAATATACATTTTTACAAAATATTTTCGCGTTTCATACTATAAATACGTGTATTCTTTATTAAATAAAAAGTTATACAAGTTGTATCAAATGAATACATCTTACAATTTTTTCAATAATATATTAAACATATATATTTAATAAATACCAATATTCGTTATATATCAAAAATTATTCGTAATTGAACATATTTCACACAAATAACCACAAGTTATTCTCTCACGTTTCTTTATAAATTAATTTTTATCATATATTACAAGTTATCTTATAAAAAAAAAAAAAAGTATCACATATAAGAATATTAAAAAAATTATTAAGTTAACCGCACAATATAAAAATATGATTCATCTTAATATTACATTTTATACTTATATCAACAAAACAAAAAACGGTATAAAAAAGAAAAATTCGATGAAAATATATAAAAAATGGAACACCCAATAGAATAAAACTTGCAATACACTTTACGATAGTTCAATAAACTTTAATTGCATTGTCCGAGCGAAAATTGAACTAGTAGGTAAGGGTGGGCGTTTGAAAAGGGGGAAGGGGGATACGTTAAAGCATGAATGGGAGGGGAGTGGGGGAATATAATAAACGGGTGTCGTCGATTAATTAGTTAAATTTTCGCAATACTCATTTTCAATTAGAAAATATATTTATTACGGTAATTAACCTCCTGGCAATCCATATTTAAACGTTAATAAGATTTAAAGATTAAAACGCTGACCATAGCCGATTATTTCGATCGTTTCCCCTATTCCCTTTCCTATATTTTCCTCCCCCCTCCCTCCCCCTCCCCCTCGTTCTATGGTTTCATCGAATTTGAAATACGAAATTTTCATTTGCGATTATTATCTCACGATTGAGTCTTATTAATGTTCGCGTTTGTTTCATTTACATGGAATACCACACTATAGAGATAAACGATTATCAACAACCAAATATCTCGTACCCCATTGTTCATATTTTAAATACTTTGTAGTATTGAAAATATTATTTTAAAAAAAGTAACTCTTATATTAGTATAATAATTAAAAAAGAAAATAATAATAATCATATATATATATAGGGGTACACAGATAT
>NW_014569789.1:68460-71995 GCF_001313835.1 Polistes canadensis
AAAAAAAAAAAAAAAAGTATTAGAGAAAGTAAAATAAGAAGATAGAAAAGTTGAACTTGAAAGAGAATATGTGTAACATTAAAGAAAGAAAAGTTTTCGACAACTTTTGACTTCCAACTGCTACCTACACCACCCATCCTACCCCTACAACCCCTCCACCCATCACCCCTCTTTTTAAGAATGAATAGAAAGAGGGTGAATGAAGTTAGAAAGCAATGGGGGAAAAAGTTGTATAGTTAGGAATGAAGGAATAGGGAAAGTGAATGTATATAAGTTAGAATGAGATAGATATATACAATGTGTAGATGAAAAATATATGAGGTGTAGATGAGAAGAATGTTAAAGTTATTTCAAATCGGATTACGATGGTTTTATTTACTAAGGGAAATGATACGAGTGGATGGTTGAATAAAAAAAAAACAACGAAATAAAAAGGTTCAAGTAGAAATATGTATTAAGAAAAAATAAAAATGAATGTATAATAATCGGAGATTAGAAAATAAATAATAAAACAAAATTAAAATAAAGATATTTATGATGAGAAAAGTATTTTGTGAAGATAATGTTTGAAAACGAATGAATACATTTAAAAACAAATTGTTTTAATATATTTATGTGATTTAATTTAATTTTTCATTTTGATATATAATTTGTAAAGTAAAAATTATTTTCTTTTATCTATATTTTATATTTTATTTTACATTAATATTTATTTTTGTGATTAATATATAAAATAATTTTATTTCGTAAGGAAAAAATAATATTGTTTAAGTATCCATGCACACAAGAGTGTGAATGAGAACAAGAAATAAATGTAAGAAGAAAACTAAGATGGTATGTGTTTATATATGTATATATATATATATATATATATGTGTGTGTGTGTGTATGGAATAAATGAAATAAAGGAAAGATACAGAGAGGAGAGAACAAAACTGGCAAAAGAGAGAGAAAAAGAATAAACCAAATCCCAGCTTTTCACTTAGAATCTACCAAGATTGGATCCTAATCGAAGACAATGATTCTCACGAATGGGAAAAGTAGTTTTCTATCGTAGAAAATAGTTCGTAGAAAAGTTGAAACTTTTCGGTTCATCCAGAGTATTGGCTTTCTCTTTCTCTCTCTCTCTCTTTTGTTTTTTTTTCTTTTTAGCATCAAAACGAATTTATACGCTTTACATATTTTCTTTTTTTTTTTATAATATTATCGTACATTCTAATAATCATATTTCCCGATAATAATAATAATAATAATAATAATAATAATAATAATAATAATAATAATAAATAAATAAATAAGATCTAATAACACGCGCGTGTTTTTAAATGAAATTTCGAAAAATATTCAATATCAAAAAAAAAAACAGAAAAAAACAAACTAAAAAAGCAGGTACTACTAAACCGAAAGATAAAATCTCTCTCTCTCTATCTCTCTCTAAATGAAACCAAATATTTAATCCTTTGCACATAAACACACACGTACGTATATAAACTCTCTTATTCATTTTTAAAAAATATTATAAAAATAAAATGTAAAAACAATAAAATATACGAATTTTTCATAATTTAAACGTAATAACGTTTCCAAAATTTTATTCTCTAATTGGTATATAATAAAAATAATATTACCAAACTCTCTTCCCCATGGAAAAATAAATTTCAAATAATACATATTGTATTTATAAAAAATACGCGTGGAGACAAATAAAAAATTAAACAAAATATTAATATCTATATTAAAAAAATATGTAAATAATAAACATTTATACTCGTAAAGAGAAAAACAGAAAGRACAAGTACAAGAAGAAGAAGAGAAGGAGGAAGAGGAAGAAGAGGTGTAAACTCTTATTCATTTTTAAAAAATCTAATAAAAATAAAATGAAAAACAATAATATATACAAATTTTTTATATTTAAACGTAATAACGTTTCCAAAATTTTATTCTCTAATTGGTATATAATAAAAATAATATTACCAAACTTCCTTCCCCATGGAAAAATAAATTTCAAATAATATAATACATTTTATATCAATAAAAAAATACGCTTGGAGACAAATTAAAAATGTAACAAAATATTAATATCTATATTAAAAAAAATATGTTTAATAATACACATTTATACTCGTAAAGAAAAAGAAACAGAAAGAACAAGTACAAGAAGAAGAAGAGAAGGAGGAGGAAGAGGAGAAGGTGTAAACTCTCTTATTCATTTTTAAAAAATCTAATAAAAATAAAATGTAAAAACAATTTTTCATATTGAAACGTAATAACGTTACCAAAATTTTATTCTCTAAGTAGTATATAATAAAAATAATATTACCAAACTTCCTTCCCCATGGAAAAATAAATTTCAAATAATATAATACATTTTATATCAATAAAAAAATACGCGTGAAAACAAATAAAAAATTAAACAAAATATTAATGTCTATATTAAAAAAAATATGTTTAATAATACACATTTATACTCGTAAAGAAAAAAGAAACAGGAGGAGAAAAAGGAGAAGGTGGTGAAGATGAAGGTGGAGGTGGAGATGAAGAAGGGGGAGGAAAGAAAAAGAAGAAATAAGGGATGAAAATAAAATCGTCTTTGAAACGAGTTTATTGCGACGAACGTATACTCGTATTTTCCATCGTTTTCAAAACGTAATTACCTCTTTATCGTGTGCCCGTTCTTTGTTTCCATTTTACGCTGGTTCTAACGCTAGAGGGTGGATGGTGGATGGTCGTGGATAAAAAGTGAGAGAACAAGGTAAGGGGTAAGAGGGGGGGGGGTAGAGTATAGTAGAGAGAAAGAAATAGAGGGTGAAAGGTAAAGGCAAAGGGGGAAATAATAATGGTAATGAAAAAATTATGACGACGTATAACGCAAACCTACAAAATTCGTCCCTTATTCTTCTTATTGTGTTGTTCTGATTTTTTTTCTTCCCCCTTCTTTTTTTTTTTCTCCTTCTTTTTATTTCTTGTTCTTGTTCTGGATTCTTTTTTTCTTTTTTTTTTTTTTTTAACGAAAAGTATTGCGAACGAAGTGCCCGAAGGTATTCGTAACGGACTCTTTCGAAAATAAAATGCGGTATACACGTATATATTGTGATATGAGTGAATGTGTGTATATATATATGTGTGTAAGAGAGAGAGAGAGAGAGAGAGAGAGAGAGAGAGAGAGAGAAAGGAAAAAATCAAACGTAGTATTGTAGGTTTGAAAATCGGGTCACGTATATATAAACTCAGGTTACATATAAAAAAGAAATATGAAAAGAAAAAAATATTCTTGCTTACGTTTCCACCCGATAAGATTTAATCCTATTTTCTTTGATGATAGATAAGTGTGTATATGTACGTGTATGTGTAGGAGAAACAAGTATGTATCACAAGGGTTGACTGTAGTTAAGGATATTTTATTTTATTTTATTTTATTTTATTTTATTTTATTTTGTTTTATATTACTTTTACACTTTTACTTTTAATAGATTCTAATATTTGTTGTTTATATATTTTATTATTATAATATTTGTTGTTTATATATTTTATTATT
>NW_014569789.1:72330-76707 GCF_001313835.1 Polistes canadensis
AAAAAAAAAAAAAAAAAAAAAAAGAAAAAGTAAAAGTAAAAAAATTATAATAGATATAAGAAAAATAATTCGTGTAGATTCAAATATAAAATAAATGTTATTTTCGACTAATCTGCGTGCACAACGGGCGTGTACCATACACACACGTACTATATACAAATATATATATATATACACACACTCATATATGTTAGAAACATATGCAGTTAGTGAGATATATAGGAATGAACGGTAACTCGCGTATTCCGTTTGACGAGGTACAGGATGATTAAGTTAATAACAGCGTGACGTGTTCTCAGTGCATAAATTATTTCTATACGTATAAGGTATCAAGTTGCACGTAGCTAGGTAGGATCGTTTCAACACAAACTATAATATCAACGTACATAGAAAAGGTACTCCTAGATTTTGTAAGTGTGTATAATACCAAAGGGGGTGATTTTCAACGTTACGTACACGTTCGTACCACGTATATTTTCTAAATTTTATTGCTTATTGCTTTTTCTCTCCAAAAAGAGGAAAAAAACCAAAGCACGTAACGAAATCGTATAATTCAAAGTTTATACGTTGATTACTCGAACAAATTTCGCAAAATTTATCAAATCGTTCGTAGCCACCCCTTTGTTTTAATCCAAAACAAAAAGAAAAACAAAAAAAAGAAAATAATTGTATCTAACAAATATATAACAACGAATGATTCGTTATAAAAAAAAAAACTAATAAATTATTGCCACGATTTTGATTATATTGTATTAAATAATACAATGTATTGATTATATTGTATTAAATAAGAAAATTAAATAGAATTTATTTCGATAGATATAATTATTTATTATTTAATATAATATTAACGATAAAATAATATATATATATATATATTTTAAATATTATTTTATCTTAAATTTAATATTAAATAACACAGGAATTTTATTAAACAAATCGATTTATTTTATCTCAATTTAAAATGATATTTTTTTTTCATTTGAATACAATCGTTTGTTAAAATAAACAATAGTATATCTCGAAATAGATGCAATAATAATTGTGGTCGATTATAAAACGAACAATAAAAATTCTTTCGTTCGTTCGTTTGTTCTTCTTAATACCACATGTGATGTGTACACATATAAATATGTAATAATACATATATACATATTACACTTTGAAAATTTGTTACTCATACTATCTCACAATATTCGTGCTTGCAAACGTGTTACTCTTTCTTCAACCCTCCCCCACCCCCTATCAGTACAAAACCGAATACACCCGAGGCAAATTTCCGAGTGAATAATCGAGGACAGAAAAGGATATAATGGTGTGGGTGAATACGTACGTGTATTTTATGCGAATAGCATGTGATTTACATCCCCCCCGCCCCCTCATTCCCTCCCCCATTGCCATATCCATGAAAATTCTGGTAAATGTAATTGGTTTTTTCCTAACAACTATTGTAAGTTAGTTAGTAATTCTAAAATATGATCCGCTTATTTTGAAAATGGCCTAACTCCATTTACCTTCAAATCGAGATATTTAAAGTTTTGCGTTTGAATGAATTTAAAAATATACGTACAGAATATCAATGAGTTATGCTGCTTAAGTGTATCTAAAGGTGTTAAATTTACAGTTCCTATTAAAATAATGTCAATTATTAAGTGAATAATATGCGTTTTCTTACCAAGAATGGAGTTAGGCCATTTTCAAAATGAACAACCAGATTCGTTATTAAATTTGAAGGAACCGAAGTCCATTAAACATAATTTAAGATGTTTTAAATTGAAAAAAACAATACTCATTTTATTTTACATATGTTTATAACACTTTAAAAACATAAATTATGCGATTCAAAATATTTTGTACAAATATAAATTACAAAACAATTTTCTACTCATCTACATTTTGTGTATGTAAAAGGGATTTAAAGAAATCGTGATGTTCCGGTGATATATATCGTAATAAGTCAATTATTTCCTTGAAATTTGCGGTTGTAATTTGTCTGATATTTTTATACAGTGATATGTCAATACAATATTTTCGAACTTTCTTGTTCTACCCCAACGTGGTAATAAATTCAAGACTTTACAATTTTCGTTCTCATTCATTGATGTCTTATAGAAAATTTGATATGGTTCATTTTTGACAAAACGCATCGAACATATTTTAAACCAGTTTACTGGTTCTCCGTTAAAATTCTTGACCCTTTAAAAAATTGCGTCTTGTAATAATTTTGTTGGTACAAAATCTGCTTGTCACATTTCATGTACAATAAAGTTATTACCTTGTTGACACTTTTCGATAATATTGTAATAATCTCGGGAGACAAACAATAAATTATTATTAACGCTTTTGTTATATTGCGTTTATAATATGCTACTGAAGTAGCAATAATTTAARTGTAAATGAACTTAGGCCACTTTCAAAATAAACGGCTCAGTTATTCAACTAACTCTGAAAACTTATGTGTCCAGAATTATCGTATTTACTCGGAATATAAATAATATTAAATGCTTTATTGATAGATAATTTAAAGTTCTACATGTAACCATGCGTAATCGGAAATAATTGACAAATGGAGTTAGGCCACTTTCAAAATAAACGGCTCATATATTATTGAATATTTTTACGTAACAATAGTGAAAATCGAAATATTGCACACACGTGTGAGTTTTTTTTTTTTTAATAATAATTAATTTATTCTTCTCTCTCTCTCTCTCTCTCTCTCTCTCTCTCTCTCTCTCTCTGACGTTATATTAGAATAAGAAGAAGAAGAAGAAAAAAAAATTGATTAGAAATGAATTATAATAATGAATAAAACTTACTCATATTATGATTATCCTTTTTCTGTCGATCCTTTGCCAATGCATGGATCTCCGCTTCGGTTAACAAAAGTGGTTCTGGTTTAATTTGAAGATCCGGTAAATTTGAAAGACTACCCCCATGATTATCCTTTAATCCATCGCCCAAGGATCCAGCCTCGAACGACAGGATATCGTCCAGGAGATCTTCCGCCTAGAATAATTAACCGAAAAAGAAAAAAGAAAAAAGGTAAAAGTAATTCATTAGAAAAATTTTATTTAATTCGATTTTAATTTCTATATTCATATATATTATTCTATATATATATTTTTGTTTATACGAGTTTGGTTAATTAATTATCCCATTTATATTGAACATTTATTTATTTATTTAAAAACTCCTGTTGTTTTATTAACTAATTGAATATTATACACACAATGAGAAATATATAATTTTTATGATAATTATATAAGTTTAACAAAATCTTATAAAAATAAAAGAAGGAAAATATTTTCTATAGAAAATAAAATATAAATTTAATTATCAATATTCTTGTCCCAACAGTATATTAATATATATGAGTTTCAAAGGGAAATTAAAGACAGTTAATAAATTTGATAAATAATTTATTATGACCTTGTTGAACGTTTCGTCCCTTACTAGGGACTTCCTCAGCAACTACAAATTTTTTTAAAAATTTACAAAGATACCTAGATTATTAAACACTAGTCTAGATAGAATTCAGTATAGGATTACGTGTGATAAGATAAGGTGTTTTATGATCAAATTGTATTGTAATATGTTAAGTTTTATTGAAATGTATGACTCTGTAAAAAAGATAATATGTATTGACGCGTGAACTAAATTGATCAAGGTAAAAATTAGAATTTATTGTAATGTTTATATTTATTAAAAAGTCAATAAAAATTTTTAGTTGCTGATGAAGTCCCCAGTAAGGGACGAGACGTTCAACAAGGTCATAATAAATTGTTCATCAAATTTATTAACTGTCTTTAATTTCCCTTTGAAACTCATATATAAAATATAAATATTTTATTTATAATAGGTAGAAGTATTTCGATTAGAAAAATAAATGATAATTTGTATGAATGAATGAATGAATGAATGAATGAATGAATGAATAAATAAATAAATAGAAATAAAATGTAAAGGAAAGAGAAAAGAAAAAAAGAAAAATTTGGACAAAGTAATAGGTAAAGAAAAGAGGTTAAACGACACAATATTTTCTAGCCTGTGCTAGAAAAATGTAGCACCCACCATTAAGCGATCATTTATTTCATTTATTTTTCGACGGCTTAATTACCGGAGCGGTGGAACGTTAAATGCCGACACTTAATTGCACCGTAATTATAAAGTAATTTACCGTTCGGTCGCGTACTAAAAATGTTTTATATGTATTATACTACATACACACGTATCTACCAACACTATTCATAATGATGATACTAACTAATACGAACTTTGATATTCGATTGATAAAACCATAACTCATTCATCTATTATCAAAACTATAAATAAATAGTAAAGAATATAATATAGAATAAATAAAAAAAAAACACACAC
>NW_014569789.1:77797-82950 GCF_001313835.1 Polistes canadensis
AGTATCAACATATACATACATATACATGTATATATATTCTTAAAACAAATATCAAAACTAAAATAAAAAAAACGTTTAAATATATATTCGATTATCAACCCAATGATTGTTATTAATTTTTTTCGTATGCACATTTTTTTTTTTTTAAATAGAAGAAAGATATTATCGTTAGAATAGTTATTTATTTTTTTTGTTTTTTTTTCTCTGCTCATAGATACGAATAATTAATATGTTTATGATAAATACGATTGTCGTAATTCTAACGAACATTTTAATTTTCTGATGCAATATTATTATATCGTTAGATTATATATTACATAACACGAATATATAATTAACAAAGATTAATGAGAAATTCTTTCAAACGTTTTCATTTCATTGATACGTTAATGAACTTACTAAACTAGTCTTTTAATATTGTTTATGTTCGATAATTGTAGCAATAAATAACCGGTTTTCCTCTATTTTTTTTTTTTTTCTACTTCTTTCCTCTTTCATTAATTCCAAATGGAACATTTCCGTTTGAAAGGAAACAGAAATAGGTTTTATATAGTAAGTTAGAATAGTATCGTGCACTCTTTTATAATGAAGTTTAAAAAAAGAAACTATTTAGGAATGATCTTTTATTCAGTAACGTAATAATCGATTTTGCAGAATGATGTTTAGAAAATGATCGTGAAAATCGTCTTACGTAAAAAACATCGTAGATATTTTTACTTCGTTCAATTGGTTTCTACAGAAATATAAATACTTCAATACGATATATATATGTATATACAGAAATATGATGGATTACGTTTGATTAATTATGCAAATAACATTATCTTACTTAGAATTTAACAAATCATTTTTTTTTTTGTTTTTTTTTTCTATCTTTTTGTTTCTTTTTTCTTTTTAACGCAAATTCGTTATATTCTATTTTACATATGAATTTTTATTTATTTATTTTTCTTCTTTTTAAATATTAATTTAAAAAACACAGTTCTCGTTGTGTGTGTTTTTTTTTGTATTATTTTAATTTTAGTAATTTACTTATATTAGTTCATATAAATGAACAATTGATAATGAATAAAAAATGATTCGAATTGTTCGATCGAATAAGTTTCGCGTGTGTAATAAATATTAATAAATTAATAAGAAATTGTGTTCGTTTGATTGAAAAAACACACATACACACACACGCGCGTGTGCGAATTATTTTTAAACGAACAAGCACAAACGTTGAAAGATAGATAAAAATAAAATCTTTTCCTTTAAACGCAAGTTTGTGACGATGTACGTGTGTGTGTATGTACACAAACACGATTACACGATCCTCGTCGTTTTCTTGATACCATTATGATAAAAGCATGTATTTTACTTGTTTAAGAAGGGGAACCAACGTTTTTGTCCTCGAATGGAAAAGCTGGAAGGAATAAATGAGAATCCTGAAGAAAATCAGATCTTAGTTGTGTCTTATTATTAGACAGGGATAAGAACAATTTTGATAGAAACCTTTCTTAGTATTTATTTATACTATTTATGTAAATTAAAAAATGTTTTTAAAATTATTTTATATATATTTATTTTTTTATATATAATTTATTTTACAAATATTTAAAAATGCATTTTTAATAAGAAATTAATTCATAATTTGTTCAATTTACGTTACAGTTTGTGATATAAAATATATTTAAGATAATAATATTATTCTTATATTAAATATAACAATTTTTTGTTATATTTAACAATATATATATTATATTATATATATATAAAATTTCTGTGGATTATTTTGAATGCGTTACGTTTAAAATAAAAAAGTAAACTTAACATAATTCAAAACGTTATACCATGAAATCAATGAATTCTCATACAAATAATATTCCATAAAACACGTAACGATCATGATAATGATAATGAGGATAACGATGACTAGAGTATGCCAATAAAAAAGCAAATAAAAATAAAAGTATCGAATAGAAAATAAATAAACACATCAGCGTTGCCCTGCGTTATTTTCACATTAAATTCTTAAAAAAAAAAAAAAAAGAAATTGTCAAAAGAATTAATCGAAATATTGATCAGTTCATATATATATATTACCTTTTAATAAGAAACTAAACTTAACATAAATCAATATTAATTCTTATGCAAATATTATTACCATTGAAAATACGTAAAACGATTCACGATGACGATTACGAACATAATTATGGATGAGTAATTCAATAACAATAAAACAAACAAACAAAAAATAAAAAAGAAGCAAATAAAAATTAAATACGCGTGCCAACACGCAACAACAACAACAAATAAATAAATAAATAAATAAATAAATAAAAATAAAAAAAAGAGTGATTAAAAACTTTGTGAGTTAGAAAGAAATGAAAAGAGTGTAATATGAGTGAGAGAAATGTGAAAAAAAAATAAAAAAAAAAAAGAAAAAAAAAATTCAAACAAATGGGTTATGTGCACACAGCCAGTGCTGCTGTGCACATAAATCCAATCAATTATCTGCAATCTAGCAACGTGATCGATCTGAAACAAATGTCTGAGTCGACATTGCTGGACAATAATAAAGTATTCTGGTCTGTAGCTTGAGGGTAGGTTAGTAGGGTTAAGGGTAGAGAGTAGAAGAGTAGAGGGTGGCTTTTCAAACGGCCCATGAATTTTCCCAGCTTCGATTTCCTGAATAACGTTGAACCATAAACCGTCGATACGATTTCCAACTCTGCTTCCTCCTCCTCCTCCTCCCCACCTACCATTGTTTTACTTTCCAACCTACCCCTACCAATATCAATACTACCAATGCTAACTAATTTATACCATACTCTCTTCATTCACTATAAGCTAACTTTCATGGTTTCTTTATTGAAAAATATATTAATGTAATTGTATATTTTCGAGAATTCATTCTAATGTATTCTTATCGAATTCATTCTCATTTTTTTTCCCAATTGTCGTATCAATTGTATGTATCACTTTTTTATTATTATTATTGTTATTATTTTTGTCAATATTATTGTTGTAAGGAGGGATGTATACGTTTATAGGTGTGGATGATATTTATTAGGATACTTTATTATATTTTCAATCAATTTTTATTATTCTATGAGAAGTATATGTATATGTTTGTAGGTATATATTATTGAGATATTTTATTATATATTTTAAATCAATTTTCTTTATATTTTTTCGATACTTATATAATTGATATATATATTTATTAGAATTAATTTCTACATGAAATATATTCTATTAAATAATATATATAGTATCAATTGAACTTTATAAAGTAACCCTGATGCATTTTGAATCATTATTATAAATATATAATACAAAATTGTTATATATAATATACCGAATAAAATATTCTACATATAACTGACCATTTATATAATATCAATATCTGTAATTACATCTGATAATAGAAAAAAAAAAAAAACTAATCATCTACTGATATCTTTGACATCAAAAGGATTATATTCTTTCTCATATAATAACCACCGACCGGGTTACCACCCTCTCGTATTTTATTCCATTCGAAAAGAACGAAAAAAGAAGAAAAAGAAGAAGAAGAAAAAAGAAGAAAAAAAAAAATGACAAAACCATCGTGTATTCTCGAGTTCATTAAAATGTATCGTTTTTAAATCCATGTAATAATTCTCTTGTTATTATCAAACCACAAGGGTATTATTCTTTCCAATACTGAATATTACAAAACGTAACTGTATTTATATGCACGTGTGTGTGCGTATGTGGTGCGTGTCTATTTGTTTCTATAAATGTATAAAGAATATCGTGTCTAGTATAAAAAAAAAAAAACAACTGATATTCGTATTTTGTACTCTTTGACATCAAAAAGATTACAATAGTAATCATTGGTATTGTCGGATATGGTTATCAATTTCTAGGACGTATACATTGATATATATATGTGTATGTGCATGTATACAACTATCATGATCATAAAGGAAACACTCTACTGGCATTGTAATTCTTTAACTTTTCTCTAACATTCATGGAAATTGTCATCATTTTGTGTTATTCATTGTCATAAAATAACGTAAACATGATTATTTCATAATCATACTTTTGGTATGTATCGTAGTATATACATATTATATACATTTAACTAAAAACAGGATGTACATCGAAGATACGTTAAGTATCTTTTCCCTTAATCACATTATAATAATTATATATAACGATTATTGTAACATTAAATTGAAAAACATTTGTAATACACGTTTCTAGTATATTTAAATTTCATATATAGTATTATTATATTATTAAATAAATATTGTAAGAACAAACACATAATATATATATAAAAATGTGAATAATAATTATCTCAATGAATGAGCATTGTAATTTAAATTAAAATAAAAAAGATTCCAATTTATAAAACAATACTTTAATATAATAAAACCTTTCGTTACGAATATCAATGCAAATAACGTAAAGACACACCAAAAATATAATATATAATAGAATTTTTTTTTTAAAAAGAAAACAAAAAAATCAGAATAAGAAGAAAAAAGAAAGAAAGAAAGAAAAGTAAAAAAAAAAGAGAAAAAGAATAGAACGAAGAAGAAGTAATTTAGCAACGAAAACGAGAATTTTCGTTATATTCTCGTGAACGTGTGTGTATCATACGTTGCAACAATAACGATACACGTTATACGTATATATGTATATGTATATATATATTTGTATACGTATGTATATCATAATTCATAATATGAGCCTATTAAGAAGCATAACGACGTGCGTCATCAGAGACGGAAACACGTGTACGTGGATAGGGGATGGTACTGCTATAATATGCATTACGTTTGTACACTGGTTTTTGTTCGTTTTATACGACATATTCAGACACCCATATGTGTGTACACACACACATATATATTTATATATATACATGTTGCAACGAATCCGATAACAAGTTAGAGAGATATAAAGAGAGTGACGATAACATACAAATTATTTACAATAATTCGATACAATGTTTCAAAATAAATCAAACACGATTGTGTTTTAATTATTTATATCATTTTTTTTCTAACGATTAGAATTATCTCAATGAATTATATATATAAAAAATAATAAGATTTTAACGATATTATTTTTTAGAGGCTCGACGTAGTATTATAAAAAAAAAAAAAATA
>NW_014569789.1:84245-85665 GCF_001313835.1 Polistes canadensis
AATTATTAGTTAAATATTATTAATTTATCTTTATCGTAATCTCCCATCTCCCATATTCTTTTTATTTACATTTTTTTTTTAACAACATTTGTATACTAATTAAAATAATAATCTGCACTTTTACCTACTCAAGAGCACAAATTAATTTAAAAAAAAAAGGTCCGATAATTATAAGAGAAAAATCTAATAAAATGCACTCGTGTAAAGAAAATAATCACGATCTTGAGCTTGAACTTGTAAAAAAAAGAAAAAATAATTTCTTATGTTAAACGAATCATCATCATTGCCACCAACGCACGAGAGATCGTTACGTTAATCGAGTTGTAACAAGATACCTACACGTTAACTAAAAGAAACTCAAGTTTCTTGTATACTTCTATCTATCTCGTTTACTCATTCATTACTCATTCACTCGACTCGCATATTCCGTATCCAATAATAATAAATAATAATTCTTTTAATCAATTTCAACATTAAATATTTATACATATATATATTCTATACAATTTAAATGCTACAAACTTAGTAGAAACACACTCCAAAAAAATATATTTATTCTATCATATATATTGTTCAAATTGAATCAAAACAAAATGCTAAAAATTACATAAACCATATTTATTATTGACACGCATAAATATAAAAACAAAACAAATCATCACGAAGTTTCTCACAACGTAATACAATTTCCGTAAGTTAAGCAGATATCTTCCCTCGTTAGAATGGATAATATCGCAATGGTAATTGAAAAAAAAAAAAAAAACAAAAACGCATTTCCTGTAAAATACGTAGATGGATTGAAAAATTATTGTAGAAAAAAAAACGTCGTGTATCTTTATCTTTCGACATAAATTTACGTAACGTGAAACAAGATCGGTTAAATAAGGTAGACGTAATGATTACGTACAATTCTTTTCCACCTCCCCCTCTCTCCCCCTCATCCCTCTCTTCTTTTCAACCTAAACCCCACTTCCTAAACCATTTCCTATCCCCTTCCCTAAATCCTTCCCCTCTCTACACCAATCACCTTCACCGTTTACCTCCTTCAAAGCTCCTGGCGTACAGGGATCACTGATATCAGCAAGGTTAACACTGCAAATTAGGAACATTATAGCGGCTATCAGCATGACCTTAAGATGGATACATTGCCACAAATACAACGGATTGCTCTTGGCTTTGATTTATCTCTCGAGACATCATCTACATCGAGATAATAATAACTGTTTAATCTCGTAACGGTAATTTAATCCATCTATAATATTGTAATATTATAAATTCTTATCTACTGTTTAGTGATATCATATATATTTATTATATAAATATATTTAGTAATTGAATAATATAAGTAAATAATATTATATTGAATAATAAGTGTTTTAAATATATTTAATGTATTTATTTCATATAATAATTATATTTA
>NW_014569789.1:88710-94239 GCF_001313835.1 Polistes canadensis
TTAACTAAAATTTTTATTTTATATAAATAAAACAGGTAAAAGAGTAAAATCTGTGTTAAGGTCGTAATAATTATCCTACTATTTCATTTTCACTTTCATACTTTCCACGGCTTTCTATTTCTCTCAAAATAATATTAATCATCATATTTAACGTAACAATTACTTATGCTTTTAGCTCGCATATCCCATCGTGTAATCGATTACACGCTTCTTACGTAATTTATAGCAACAGTCACGATTCCACGTAATAATGCATGCACACAAACATACATACATACATACATACACACACGTATCTATATATATATTTATATTTACAAAGGATACGTATTCGTACCTTGTAACAGTTTAAGCAATAATGTGACCGACTAATAACAAATTAGATTTGAGAAGAAGAAAAGAAAAGAAAGGAAACAAAAAACCTTCGAACGGTGAAGGATAATAAAAAGGAAAAAAATAGGAAAAAGGGATACGGGGAGGAAGGGTAGAAGGGAAAGAAAGATAGATAAATAAAAGGTGCATAAGAGAAATATTACGAGTCGAAAGAAATGAATGATAAAAATATCTACGAACTATACTTTATATTCATGAATAAGAAAATATGAATAAAAGTGTATAGACACACGTATAGATAGATGCACATATATATATTATTAGTTTGAAGATCTGTAGATGACTGTATCTATATATGTGTGTGTGTGTGTGTGTGTACGTGTGTATGTGCGTATTACAACCCACGTAATTTATTCTACAGAATGTTACGTGCTTTCGCATTTATCTAATCGCGAATTACATTCCCGTAATTCCCCTGGTACGACGCGTCTACGTAATTTGCAAAGTACCTACCTATCTCTATCTCTATCTCTTTCTATTTTCTATCTCTATCTCTATTTCTATCTCTCTCTCTCTCTCTCTCTCTCTCTCTCTCTCTGTCGTTTCTTTTCTTTCCCTTGCACTCATCATTCATTTCTTTTTCAGTTTTATTATTATTATATATATTTTCTTTCCCCTTCCACCTATTTTTTATATTTCTTATTTGCATTATTATAATTTTTTATATTTTCTATTATTTTATTTTATTTTCTATTCTTTTTAATTTTTTAATTATAATATTGTTTATTTATCTCTTCATTATAATTTTCATACCATCCCTGATATTTTTCTTCCTTACACGCTTTTATTTCTAAAATGTAATATTTAAAAAAAGAAAAAAAAAAAAAAGATAGAGGTTCTTACTTGTTAGGATATTTACATTTTTTTTTTTTTGATGTCGTATGCGTTAAATTTGCGTTTACGAGTGGGTGTACGTTATTCGTTAGAATTTTTTAACAAGGAAAGAAATACCATGCGAAAAAGTTAAAAAGAAATTTGTGAAAAATTAATTATTATTTTTTATAAAATATAAATCGATCAATGTTCGATCGCGCGATCGATAATAAATTTGTTATCAAAATTCTCTTCTCAATTTTTACTTTTTTTTTTTTTTTATTTACCCCAACGCGTATATATATATATATATATATATCGGATTATTTTTTTTACGTAGGAGAAAAACCTACTCGCGTAATATTTTATATATTCTTGTGTTCTCTCTCAATAAAATCGTGAAACAATATTTTTTTAAATGATGAAAAATGAAAAAAAAAGTACTTTTCGTAACAAGCTGCTGCGAGAGTTCATTATTTCGTTTTTTATTATTATTATCATTATTATTATTGTTAATCTTTCTTATTTTTTCTACGAATCGATAAACATGATTATTTTTTAACATGTTCCTTCTCTCTTTCTCTTTCTCTTTTTTTCTTTTTTTTTTTTTTTCTTTTTCATTCTTCAAACGCGAAAATACGAACGCAAACGTAAACAAAAGTAGTTACGGTAATTATGATGACGATGGTGATAGTAGTAGTAGTAGTAGTAGTGTCCATCGTTCGTGTATGTCGTTTTGATTTTTCAAAGCATAAATTTATTATTCGACTCACGTTTTATACGTTTACTTATATTACGACTACTGATTAGTTTGTATTTTTTTTTTCTTCTTTTTTTTAATAAAGATAAAATAAAAATAAAGAAAAAAAAATTCTTCTATATCTTCTTTTTACTTGATTATTTTCTTTGTGTGTGTGTATGTGTGTGTGCGTGTTTTAAAATGAATTGTGGTTATTTAATTAATATTTTTATCGAAATTTTAATCGAATATAATTTATCAGATCGATTATGTTCGTTTAAGATATTATTTACACAATGAAATATTATATTCGAATACTATGTTAGGTTTGGTATATAAGATTATTGTATGTGTGTGTATTGTATATCTGTGTGAAGCATAATACCATAGTATTATAGTCAATGTTCATCGAGCAGAATTACATAAATGAACTTGACTGTATTTTATCCTGTAAATATTTATTAATGAAAAAATAGATGTGTATACGTTTTTCTATTTCTTTTTTTCCACCATTATCAGGATTTTTAAGAAAAGAAAAAATAATAATTAATTAATGATAAACGTTATAAAATAAATTATTTGATATATAAATTTTGTGTATACAAAAAGTATCATTTAAAAAGAATCTTCAGTATTAAAATACGATACGTATTCTCTAACAACGAGTTAATAATAATTATTTAATATTACAAAAATAACGTGTATATAATTCTTGTGTAGAAAATATTGAATTTAAAAAAAAAAAGGAAAGAAAGAAATTCTGAAAAATAGCTAAAAAAAAACTTGTTTAAAATCCTAGAGTATTTTTATATATTATTTCAATAAATATTTTAATATATCTCGATAGAGGTATGCCATTGTTCGTGTGAATAAATCATTTGAATTGAATGTTAATATCACTAAGACGTGACTTATCGATTAAAACAAAAACTTTCACACTGATTTAATAACGTTATAATATATTTATTATGATAGGTAAGAAAATTTATCGTGAAACTAATTTTAATTTAAAAGAAAAAAAAAGAAAAAATGAAAAAGAAAATCAAACGAAAAACAATGTGTTGAATTATTAAAAAACAACAAAATAAAACAAACAAACAAAAATAAAAGATAGAATCATATATATATATATGAATAAAATATGATTTAATAACGTTATAACATATTTATTATGATAGGTAAGAAAATATATCGTGAAAATAATTTTAATTTAAAAGAAAAAAAATAACAAAAAAAAAAAGAAAATTAAACGAGAAACATTGTATTTAATTATTAAAAAAACAACAAAATAAAACAAACAAACAAAAATAAAAGATAGAATACATACATATATATATATATATGAATAAAATAATAGGAATGGTAATCGGGAAAGGTTCTTTTTTAATTCGATCGATTAAAGAAAAAAAAAAAAAGGAAAAAAAAATAAAATAAAACGATACTCGAAAATAAAATCGACTTTGATACTTCTCAAAAGAACGTATAGCGCCGGAAATGAAAATGTCACGAACACGCTTTACTACTACGACGACGATAAAGACGACGAATAGCGAAATAATAGATAAAATATCTCGAAAATGATATCGTTATGATAACGAACAACGAATACGTCGTTATGATATACATTGCGAACGTGTCAAATAAAATAAAAATAAAAAAGAGAGGTAGGAGGGTAGAAAAAGAAAAAGAAAAAGAAAAAGAAAAAGAAGAAGAACAAAAGTTAACATTCCATTGATAAAATGGAATTAATTTTATTTTATCGATATGATTGTATATAAATGTGTATGTGCATGTTGTGTGTGTGTGTGTGTGTGTGTGTGTGTGTGTATGAGTAAACAATCTATCATTAATTATCAAATACTATCTGAAAATATCGTGTGTACGCAATTTTGCTTATAATGAAAAATGACTCGCTACAAATATTCATTTTTAATACTTTTCCTCTTTTTTCGGATATATATTAATATAATTGTTTTTATTATATTAATATATTAATATTATTATAATATATATATTAATATAATAGTTAATATATAAATATAATAGTTTTTTTACAAGATTTTAATTTTTGCTTTTTTTTTATTTTTTCACCATTAAGAAAAATATCAATATATATATCTTTCCAAAATCACACCGTTAGAAAAAACATTCGAAGGATGATAATCGAATTAAGTAAAGAATCTGAAGAAGAAGAAGAAGAAGAAGCGATTGAACTTTTAATTCTAATACTTCGAAACTTAAACAACAAAAAAAAAGAAAAAAGAAACACTAAACGACAAGAAAAAGAACGAAAGGTAAAAAAAACACACACACAGAAAAAAGAGTAAAGACAAGCTAGGAGATTAATTTTTCACGTGAAGAAATTAAATCGAAGGGTTAGATAGGTAGGTGGTAGGTGTGTAGGGTTAAATGTATAAGGGCCAACGAAGAAGCTCGAGAAAATTGCGTCGACCATGAGAAAAAAGAAAAATAAAAAAAAACGAAGAAAAAAAGGAAGGAAAAGAAAAGAAGATAAAAAAGAAAAACCAAGGACAGCGGTGAGAGGGGATGGGGTGGGAAGGGGTGGTAGGTAAGAGGAAAAGGTGGAAGGTACGTTAACAAGGAAAAATCTTGATATAGGGGTGGTGGTAGGGGGAGAGGGGTGAACGGTTTAAGAACGGAAAGTAAGAAAAAGGTGGTTAAGTGTGTATTTGTGTGTGTAGGTGTGGGTGTGGATGTGGGTGGGCATTAGAAACTTGGTAATACACTTTCTAGCGTACTTTCGATAGGAAAATTCCATTTAAGCGAAACCTGAAACGAGAACGACGATATCAATGGGTGTAGTAATAACACGGCGAACTTCCACAAAATCTGGATAACACCTTTTATCGCTAACGTTCTACTGTATCTTATCGTTCACACGCAAAAGAAAAAAAAAAAATCTAGTGTAAGAGAGAAACTGGCGGAATGAGATCGGACAGAAATATGAAATGAAATGAAATGAAGAGAAAGAGAGAGAAATAGAAACAAATATTAGTGAGATGAAAAGTACAAGTGAGGGGAGTAAAAAAAATAGCAAAATAAAAGAAAGAGAGAGAGAGAGAGAGAGAGAGAGAGAGAGAAGGATGAAAAGAAAAAGAAATTAATGAGAGAGATAGAAATAGTTGAGGGGGAGGGATGAAGGGGGAGGCAGGTATAGTCTGTGAGAAAAATAGGAAAGAATGAGTACTCAGTTTTTTCAAGGAGTTTTCCCATACATCAGGATTGCATGAAATGTATAATATTTAATAAATATCAAAAATGCAATGAGGAATATGAATTGTTCGAATATTTTTCTATATATGTTTTTTTTTTTTTAAATCTTAAATTATTCGAATTTCTCTCTATTTAAATATTAACTTAAGGATACTTCTTTTGTGTTTGACACAAATAAGAGAAGAGTGGGAGAGAGAGAGAGGGAAAGATAGGGATTTAATGAAAGAACTTTGAAATCTACACACACACACAATGAAGACTTTTAATTAAATCTGAATTACTCGATTCGATATCTTCATTTAATTAACTGTATACAAATACCTGAAAGCTAATAGTGTAATATATATATA
>NW_014569789.1:94479-102309 GCF_001313835.1 Polistes canadensis
ATTATTATTTGGTTGTTATCTAAAATGAACCATTACTACAATAATTAAACAAAAGATAATTATGATGATGATAATAATATTAATAATATGTACATATATATATTAATAGTAATTTAAAAAATGAACTTCCTATTTTATAGCATACTAATAAAGTATTATATTAAATATATTAAATGATATTATAAAATGACATACAACAGAAGATTATATTTTTTTTTTTATGGGACTAGAATTAAATCAAACACGCACGACGTCTGACGAAATTATGCTTTGGGCGTTATTACAACAACACAATACAACTACTACTACTACTACTACTACTTACTTTCACCAAAATCTTCCTTCTCTTTCTCTCATTCCATTCTTCCTATCTAATTATTATTTATCTATATTTATCTATATACATCTTATTAAATCTAAATCAAATCTTTTTTATTTTACATTCTCTCATTGATTTTTCTAATTTTATTATATTTAATATATATTACAAATTACACACAACAGATCAAAAAACACATATAATAATAATCAGTATCTTATTACGTTCAAGGACAGAGGTGTTCGATTTGGAATGCAAAAATTGTATTTCGTAAAAAAGTGAATTTAAATTGTCACAAGAAAAATAAAGAGAGGGATGGTGGTTGTTGGTAGGGTGGGTGGGAGGGGGGGGGGTGCGGAGAAAAACAGACAGAGAGAGAGAGAGAGAGAGACAGAAAGAGAGAAAGAGAGGGAAGAACTTTCGTGGAATTTAATCGGAGTGCCGTCTCGTTCGAATTAAAAGGCGAACAATAAGAAAGTTACGCTTTCACCGTAGCTACGAACTGAATTGAACGAACACTGAACGATCTGAACGATCTGAACGAATGAACGAACGTACACCAACCGCGTGAAAATTGCATTTCGATCGACTCGAATCACTTCGGTAAAGCGACACCATCAAGACAAAGAGAGAGAGAGAGAGAGAGAGAGAGAGAGAGAGAGAGAGAGAGAAAGTGGAAGGAAGGGAATGGGGGGGGGAAGCAGAGAGGGGAAGAACACTTTTGTAATTAAAATTCTCCATCGCTAATCAACGATTTTATATTATTACTAATGATCAAATTCAGGATCAAAATTCACCCAATTTTTGTCAAATCGTACAATTTTCTATACCCCTTTCCCCCTCTCCTTACCAGGGGTAGGAGGTGGAGGTTTTACTAATGTAAGTAATGCAAAATTTATATAAGAAATTTGTGAAATATGAAATATCATTAATTACTACTATGAAATTAATATTAGGTTTATCTATTTAATATTTGGAAATAATAATTTCGTTTGTGTCTTTCAAATCAATGTAAAAGGTAAAAACAAAAATTAGGCAAATATTTTGCTTTTGATTATTCGAATGAAATATAAATGTAATATGATTAAAAATGAAATAATTAATTTTCTCTACGAAGCATAGAAAATATTCACAAAGAATTTGTGAAAAAGAAAAAAATATACATATATATATATATATATATTTTGAACGTAACAACTCACCTTGCATCTACGTGCGATTATGTTAAAAACTGGCATGATGTTAGCTATAAAAAATAAAAACACACGATGTTTCCGAATCAGTCAACCATCGACCCGAACTTAATTCCTTAAAACACCACTGTTTCAATTTTAAATCACAATAAATAATTGTTGTATTGAACGTTGAACACAGAATATCCCCCAACACGATATTTGTTTTAAATAATAAACGAAGATAATTATTACTCTTCTTCGTCACTAGACATCCTCGAATTATTATAATTGATCTCAACAAATTAATTTTACGATACACTTGTGAAAACTTTATTTATTACGAATTTGTATAATCGTTCAAATCACCACGATCGTTAACACTTAGAAAATCTTTCAAATCACTCATCCTTTTGTTGTTTTTTCTTATACACCTTTAATTTTCTCTTTACAAATATATTCCTTTGTATTTTGTTTTCTTCTTCTTCTTCTTTCGATATAAAACTTATCGACACATTGATTTCCAAACACCTGACGTGTTTATTCTTTTAAACGTATTAATAATTATTGTATAGTACACATAAAAATATTAAAAATGAATTAGAATCAAATAAAAGAAAATTCTTTATATATATACTATCGAGATAATTAAAATAAATTTTTTTCTTTGAACGTATATAAAAAAAAAAAAAAAAAACCAATAAGTGAAATCTTAAACGAAAGAATTCGATAGCATCCAAAGCAAAAAAAAAAAAAAAACAAAGAAAAATACCAGAAAAAGTTTTTCCTCGTCGTAAACGTTTGTTAACGTGGTAAATTATTTTTTTGTTCTCTTTTTATCTTTCAAGATAAATGTGTTATATACCTCAGTTATATTTATTCTCTCTCTTTCTCTTGAAACAAAAAAAAATGTTTCTATCTTTATCTATCCACGAACAAACTAACTAACTCACTCATTCACTCGTTCACTCACTCACTCGCATAAGTTTGCTTGCTAAACTTCGTAAATCACGTTTCTTCTTATTCTTCTTCTTATTTTTATTCTTGTTTCCCTCTCTCTCTTTCTCGCACTTGAAGATTTCCCCGAAAGCAGCAATCATCGACGCCAGAACAACCTTCGAACGTTAAACTCTTCCTTGAGATACGAGTTTGCTTGTTACCCAATCATCGTTAACAATTAGATAACAAAAAGGTATCCGATCTCACCTCCATCAAAGATTTTATTAACAACCGCGTAAGGTCGCGCGAAATTTCTAAGTTTCACTTTTATTTCAATTAATCATTATATCACGCATATCTCTATTTTTTTTTTTTCTTCGATTTAGATCGATTTTTGTTTTTTTCAATGACAAACTGGGAAGATCCGTTTATTCGATACCAAAAGTGGTATATTATTAATCAAACAATTTCTTATTATTCTTTCATGATTTTTTTGTTAAATCTAATTTTCATCAATGTTTTATTCAAATAACAACAACAACAACTTCTTCTTTTTTTTAATCCACTTTTCACATCACAGTCTTTTATTAACAATTATGAAAGTTCGCGTAAAAATTTCAATGTTTCATTTTTATTTCAACAAATTGTAATCTTTGCCATTTCGATTCATTTCATTTGATTTTTAAACGAAAAAAAATCGGATCTCTGTTTCTTCAACACAATAATGGATTATACAAACAACAACTTTTTATTCTTCTTCTTCTTCTTTGTTGATTATTTTATTATCATTTATTTGCAAGGTATCAAAAGGTAAGACTGTTACAGATAATTTATACTTCGTCAACGTGAGTTTCACATTTTCTTGTTTCCCTTTCAACAAAAATTCGTCTATTTTATTGCGATCGATATATTTAAACAACAATAACAACAACAACAACAAAACAATATCGTCGTTTCGATTCCTGGTAAGGACGTTTAATTACTTTCTCTTCCTTCCTTCTTAAATTATTTCTTTCTTTTTCTTTTTTAATCAACAGCCTTAGAGTGAGTCACTTCAAATTGCGAAACGAAAAGGTCAGCAATCGCTAGTGAGAAGAAGTGAAAAGGAAAAGAAAAAATAAAGTATCAAAGACCAGAGACGGACTTTTCCTTCATCGACAATTATTATTATTATTATTATTATTATTATTATTATTATTATTATCCAACCTTCGTAGAAACTATTTCAAGAGTTCTTCAGTTAAACGAGACAGCCTATATACAGTTTTACGGTTGATATGACAATCAGGGCGATCGATTCCACTCATGCAGGTCACCAGAATTCGACTGAAGTGCATTTTCGATGGTCATTGAAGGAGAGAAAAAAAAAAAGAAGAAAATTTCACTTCCTATTGGTCGAGTAGAAAGAACTTGACGATGATCAAAATGATGATCCTGATGATGAATTATTATGATTATAACGATTGTAGCCAATACAAGCATACACCAATCGAATCAAGGTCTTGTGGTTACCCAATAACAGCTATAACCACGACTACTATTCGTTATCTCTGTCTTCTTAGAGTAGATCTTTTTAAGAAAAAAAGAAAAAAAAAAAAAGGAAAATTAGCGGTGGTAACAGCAATAAGGAAAACAACCGAGCGTAACGTAAAACACTTTTATATGGCGTTTTCGTATGATAGGAAACTAGACGACGTGGTTCGCTGATTCCGAGTCAAGGTCACACACAGAGATAGTCTTTTTCTTATTTACTCGAGGCCACCCAACTAAGTTTTCACGATTCTCTCCCTATCTCACTCTCACTCTCTGTCTGTCTCTTCCTGTTTACCTCGATTCACCAACACTTGCATAAACGATTGCACCCATTTCACATATACACCTATAGTTCCTTTTTTACAAGATTTACAAGTCCAATCAGAAATATCTAACTAGTTTACAGACATATATATATATATATATATATATATATATATATATTTTCACTTTCCGCGTTTAGTTGAAATGTTCAAATTTCCCGCGCAAACGAGGCGCGCGAAAAATGCAAAAGCACGGCCAAGTTCGAAGGGTGCTGATTGGTGGTTGATGTTGGTGTTGTTGGTAGATGGTGGGGGCGTTGCGAGCCGAATCACGACGAAAATATACGAGATTTATCGAAGATCGTTTATACCCTGACACAACCAGCCCCCGTAACCAACCCTCTTCGGTTTTTTTTTTTTCGTTTACTTTTTCCTCAATTGTTTATCTTTCCTCTCCGGACTTTTTTTTTAATGAAAAGAAAAAAAAAATAAAAGAAAAAAAAAAGAAAACAATCACACGATAACAATAGCCCCGTAGTGTTTGGAAAATTTGGAAAAACGAATAACAAATGGGTGGACCGGAGCGACAAACACGAGCCACAACCGTGGAGTACGACGAGTCGTTCTGAAAGAACCTCTCCTCGGGTGGTATGCCGACACCGATGACAACCGCTTCGGCAATGTTCGTTCGCGCGTGAAAACCGACCGTACTAACGTTCGTTCAATTTCGGAATAATTCGGATTAGTTCGGCCGGCGGGACACGCGCCTCGGTTAAAATCAACGCGCGTTACTCGGCACCGTTCATTACACCGCCATGGGCTCCGTACGTATTTTGCAACAGGTTGTTTTACCTTTCCCTTCATTTTTTTTTTTTATCTTACTTTCTTGTATCTATTTATTCATTCATTCATGTATTTATTTATTTATTTTATTTATATCTGTTTATTCGTTTGTATGAATTGTTTCATTCATTTGTAGAATATCTATCTTATCGACCGAGTGAGTTTTATTTTATCGAAATGTATTAGATTTATTTTTTAATAATATAATTATTTTTTAAATTCATAGTTTTTTTGTTGTTTTATTAATAATTCTATTATATGTGAAATACAATATTGACTTAATACAATATTGGTTAAAAATCTTTTTTTCTTTATTTGATTACATTTTGTATGATTTATAATTTTGAATTAAACGTACTTAATAGTGTATTTTAATAATTGTTTTATTTAAAAATAGATACTCTTTTTATTTTGTTAATTTTTTATAGTATAATTTGTAATGAATTCGTACATTAAAACGTCAATTTGTCGTCAATAACACAAACTATAATTTTTAACAGATATAAGTGTATTATTAGAAATACAATTATTATAAATTCATTTAAAAATGTACAATTTTGTTTTCATCATAATGAATGCTCATAATTTTATTTCAATGCGCACACACATACAATGTATAATAAAAATAAAAATAAATGTCCACTTTGAGAGATCTAAACGAATGTTAGTTTCCTGTTGCAAAATAAAGAGAATAGAATCTTAATAATAATAATAATATTAATAATAGTAATTAACGCTTATTTTACAGGCACGTACTAATGAGAGTCGTTACTTTAATTGACTAATTGTAAACTTCTTAACATATTTTAATATTTTCTCTAACAACGTTTCCTCCTCCCCCTCCCCTCCCTCCCTCCCACCCCAAATGATTGTATTTTACGAGAACCTTGACGTAATTTAAAAAGAAAATAAATTAAACATTAAAATAAAAGAAAAAGAAACATGCAAAAAAAAATGAACCAATTCGTCTCTCGACGTTTCTTGAGTTTAAGAAAGAAAAATGAGCAACGTAAAAAACATAAAAAATAGAATAATTATAAATGAATTCAATGTAAAAAAAAAAAAAAAAAAAAAAACAAAAAAAAAGAAAAGAAAAACCATGAAGATAAAAATTACAACAGCTGTTATCGGATGACCTTCGAAACCGTTATTACATACATAATTTCAAGTTTCTTATTAATGTTTATGCAAATACATGAATGATCCTTGAACGTGACACAAGTAGAATTAACGGTTTAATTTGCAAGAACATCTTTAACAAGTAAGAATAAAATAGAATATGAGAGAGAGAGAGAGAGAGAGAGAGAGAGAAAAAAAACAAGTACATAAATTTTTTCCTCATGCGAGCATCCGATAAAAACGTGTCGCTAACAGTGATTACTATTTCTGATTATCGAGAACCGGAGAAGGAGGATAAAAGTAGAGATATCATCGACGTGTTTATTTTATTTTATTTTACTTCTACTTTTTTTTTTTTTTTTTTTTTTTTTTATCGTTATTGTTACTGTTAACTTTCAACGCATTAATCTACTCTCTACTCTCGAAAAAAAAAGATATTTATTATTAAAATATTAATATTTTATTATTTAGACACAAATTCTTTTTTCTTTTTATATTAATTAATATTACATATCGTTTAAGTTCAGAATAAAAATAAATTAATTATAAACATTTATAGCAATCTTAATTTTATTTCCAATTTTTTTTTAATTCGGGGGAATAATCAAGTTTGAGAGAAGTATTATGTTTTTTTTTTGTGTAATGAAGTGATGGGTAGTTAATTTAAAAAAAAAAAAAAAAGAAAAAAAATCGAATAATAATAATTTGGGAAAGTAATTTGACAATTGTTCCCATTGTAAGTAAAATGAAAATACGATCGTTGATTTTTGAATGAAAACATACAGGATATATAATAATATAATATTACATAAGAGTAAAGATAGTTAACTATAAACGTATCTAACTTGTAATTCCAACTATAGACAGTAGTATAACAAATTAGTTCGATGAAATTGACCACATAACATAATTCATGGAATTTAACGAGCTATAAACCCACTACTACACGATATAATAATGATTTAGAAAAATGCTACGTCATGATTCAAAGTACAAGGCTATTGTTTCATCGATTCGTTCTATTTTTCTGTTTTTTAAATTTAATCTCCCAATATTAACGTAATTTTATCATCATAGACCTTGAAAATAATTTTTCAAAATTTTCTGAAACATCGGACATTGTGTTTGTTTCTCAACTCTAGCACAATGTGATTATTTTTATTATTATTATATTAAATAATTGATTTTATATTTTCAATATTGTAATTTTGGTGAAATACGAAATAGTACTTTTTAAAATTTCACGAAATGTTTTTATTTTTCTTCTTGTATTCTTTATTGTTTCATTTGTTGTATCCACGATTAATTGAAACTTGAATTGGATTCTTATTGAAATTACAAAGATAAATATCAAACCGATGTATCTTATCGTTTGACATCTTATCGATAAGTCAGATGGATTTAAAGGATTTAAATACAACTAGACAAATATACTGGGTGACTAAATAACTAGGATTATCATTTGTATATTCTAAAAAACTGTGAGAATTAATATTCAAAAAAAAAAAAAGAAAAAGGGTTTCTAAAACGTTCAGATAATTGTCATAAATATGATCAACCTCTATTAAAAAAACAAATCTATTTTACAAATATTAAAATAAAATTCAATAAAGAAAATTACCGATGATGATGATGATGATAA
>NW_014569789.1:102784-108800 GCF_001313835.1 Polistes canadensis
AAAATTACCGATGATGATGATGATGATAAAAATTATTCAAAAAATTCTTCAAAATTTTTATAAATTTTTTAAATATTTCAAATTCGACATTTAATCTCAACGATTACGATTACAAGATACGATTAATAACATTCTATCGTTGTATATTTTATTTTAGTAGTTCATTGTGTCAGAGAAAACATTAGGCTCGCGTGGTAAACTTTCATCTTACTTTTTCATTCTACACGCGTTCGAGAACACGAGGACAACGTCGACAAATGATCGTTTCTTTTTTTGGATGGGTAACTCGTAAAAAAAAATAAAAAAAAAAAAAACTAAACAAATAGTCGTATAAAAGCGGACCACGTTTAACCGTTGAGATCGTTCAACGTCATTGTATAATAACTCGCACGGATTTCAATGTAGAACAAGCACCGATTTCGCTTATTTCAGTTCTTCACTCGAATTTTCGAAATAATATTCGACCCATGTATCACATCTTATTCGAAAACTAAATCTTACATATCTTATACATACCTAAATATCTATATATACGTGTATGAGTATCTGGTTTGACCAGAATTTTGTTGAGAGTTGGGTCAGGGATTGTTCAAAGTAATGTCAGGATTTTTTTTAAGTATTTTTTTAAGGGTTGCTTCAGGTTTCATATATATATGCAAGTATGAATATTTAATAACGTGTGAATATTTTTTTTATAATAAGATAAAGTATAAATATTTTAATATATATGTGTATATGAAAAATGTATATATTTATTTATATAAATATTTTTCATTATACGTATGCACGTGTTTGTATTAATATTCGCAAGTATATGCATGTATATATTCGTATGTATGCGTTTATATGTATCAAAAGGTATATATGCACATATACGTGTTTATGTATAATAATATTTTTGATTATACGTAATATATATTGTGTTTATGCAAATACCTGTGAATGAATATGTATGAATGTATGTGTTTATATATGCGTTGTCCCCTAGAGAGATTTACTTTACGCGCTTTGTACGCGTTGGCTCGTCTGGAAATTGCAGCCCTTTATTGACAATTCTACGTCATATCCGTTTCATATAGCACGATAAACAATAATGCTTGAAAATGAAGCGTTCAATTCTAAACATGATTAAACAAAAAATCTTTCTAACACAACAATAATATATCATATATATATATATATAAATATTTTATTACAACCCCTTTATAAATTTTTCTCGAATAAATAATTATATTATAAAAAAGAAAAAATAAAAATGATCAAATATTATGTAATATTCGTTGTAAATAATATTACAAAAAAAAAACAAACAAATATTATGTAACATTCGTTGTAAATAATATTACGAGAAATAAAGGAAAAAAAAATTAATCGAATATTAAATAATATTTCTAATTAATGTACGTATATATTCGCGTATTAACACGTCGTTAGTTTTGAGAAAGTTTAATGATAATACTAATGTGTCTTTCGTAATAAACATTTATGGTTGAATTTGCATGAATTCCAACAGAGAATCGCAATGTGTTGTTTCTCTGTTAAATAAATTCGAAGGCGCATATAATCGCCCGCTTTGTAATGTAATTCGTATTATTGTCGCTATTAAAAGCAAAAAGGAGAAGTGTGAGTAAGAGAGTGAGAGAGAATTAGAGAGAACGAGAAAGTCTACATTTGTCTGTCTGTGTGTGCGTGTATGTATCTCTCTGTATATGTATATGTGTGAGAGAAGAAGATAGATGCGGGCGCGTGTTAATCTCGCGAATGCATTTGAGAAACGTATTCATTACTTGGCTTCTTCTTGTTCCTTAGATGGTAATTATTATTTCATGGTGGTTCACTCTATAGCTCGTTAAAGAGTTATGTCTAACCAATTATTCGACTTACTTTAAGGTTTTTCACTTCATATTTCTTTGACATTATATTTTTGTTAGATTATCTCATTTTTAACATTCATTTTATTTTCTTTTCTTTTTTTCTTTTCTTATTTTTACATCGTTAAATAAAATATATTACCATCAATAATAAACGTATAATTAATTTAAAAAAAAAAAAAATACTCTTTCAATACTTTAAGCCAATTATTTATAATAATAAATTATTATAATATTTTAATTAATTATAATATATTTTAATAATTAATAATTAAGTAATTATTTATAACATTTTTTATGTAATTCTCTTCTATCGTAATTTTTGTGTGACATATATAAATTGTTAAAAAAAAAACAAACAAAAAGAAAATAAAAATTGAAAATGAACGATTGAAAGGGTTGGAGAAGAAAAAAAAAAGGAAATTAACGATAAATAAATTATAGTATGCTTCTTTGTTTTTCGATTAACTTTTAAAAGATACGTGATATCATAGATAATAGTTAATAATGTGTATCTAAGATGTGTAGATGATAGGAACGTGCAAAAGGAGCCAGCCATGTGAAAATTGCCATAAACGGATACTATGGTAAAAGCACTTTGTAGCTGTTATCGGTCGAATACCGCGGATATCTACTTTGTGTTCCATGAGTCGCATCTCTGATCCATTATTCAAAATGGAGAAGCTGGGGAGAAATTGGGGAGAAACTGGGGAGAAAATGGGGTGAGGTAGGGCAGGGGAAAGGGGGAGGACCGTTGGGGCTAGTCGACAAATGAGATTGCTGACATTTCAAGAGGTTCAAATATTAGCCAAGAACTATTCATCTTCTTCTTCTTCTTCTTCTTCTTCTTCTTCTACTACTATTTCCTTCTCTTTCACTATTTCACTCTTTTCTTCTTCTTTTTTTTTTTTCGTTTCTTATATCGAAAGAATTCTTTCAATCGTTGCCGCACGCATCCATTCACACGATCAAACTTAAATCTTTTTCAATCGGTATAGAAAAGAAGGGATATTATATTGAGATTTTCATATAATATTTCGCGATAAAGTTGAAAATCTCGGATAAAAAATGGGGATTGTATGATATATGTTATGTATATATATATTATGTTATGTACGCGAATCGTGAATTTGAAGTTCATTTTATAAATAGATTGTATAGTTTCGTTTTTTAAAGATATCTAAAAAATATTGTAAGTATATTATTATTTTTCACATATAGAAAATATAAAATATATTATTTATGTAGTATACTTAACTGTTTTATAAATATTTTTATAATCATTATTAATATTCTATTTATTAAAAATAATTTATAGAAAATACTACATATATATATGTATGTGTGTTGTATTACTCATTCTTTTATTTTCCTATAGATAAAGAAACTAGAAAAAAAAGAACAAAATAATAGATAAATTCTATTAATAGTGAACGTTAAAGATAATTATGCAAACGTATACCTAACATAGGAAAATTCCTATCCATGGGTATATGTCCACATTCTTAGTTTGGGTATTTAGAGTGATTTCTTAACGAACGTATTGACCATAGACAGTAATTAAACGTATACATGAGTTAATAGTACTTACAATTAGTAACTTGACCTATATTACAAATAAATAGTTCGTGATCGTTCCTATATTTTCTATAAATATAAAAGAACGATTTTGTTTTTCATTTTTATTTTAAAAAATAAACGAATCAATGAATTACTTCAATCGATACATTCATTGTAAACGAAAATAATTGTGGCTGATATTAATAATTAAATCTTACGTATAATTGTGAGTATACTTGTATTATTATTAATAATATTTATACGTGACTTAATAACAAATTTGTGGAGGTCTGTTAGAGTTTATATATTTATATAAATTACTATTATTATTATTATTATTATTTGTTCTCTCTCTCTCTTTCTCTCTCGTTAGATATTTAAATATTTTATATATTATTACATTTTAATGTAAAAAAAAAAAAATGAAAAATAATATAAATTGAAATATAAATATAATCAAAATAAAATAACTCATATTGTTTCTCGTGGGAAAATAATGTATTATTTCATTTTATTAACTTGTAAGCACTCAGTTGATTAGTTCTATAAACCGTATTTTATATCACGAGGAATTATAATTAAAAGTGACAAGAATAAACTACAGTCTATATATTAGATCTAACTTTAATATTACTTCTCCTATCATCTTGTCTGATTTTTTCTAAACATTATTATTCAATTTCATTTTTAAAATTATGTTTCTTATATATATAAATGAACAAATAATCGTATTTTTATGTATTAATACGTATCATACAATATAAATATTATTATTTCATTTTAAAATGTGTTAGTTAGCAAAAATCATTTTAAAATGTTAGTTATATCTAATTTTGTTTACAACAAAAATAAAAAAAGCAAACCTATTTTCTAATCGTCGTTTAAATTCCTTACCAATATGATCATTAACTTCCTTTCCTCAATTTTATCTCACAATTATTTTCACTTTTATCCAATGAACAATCAACGACATATAAATCACACATTTTTATTTGTATATTTAGTAAAACTTATATAAATAAAATTTACCAACAAATATTGCGTGTCTACAATTTTATTGATCAATCTCTAATAAACTTTGAAACCGGTATTTATTTGGAATACACTTTTTTTTTCTTTCCTATTTTAAAAAAACAAAACCAAACAAAATATCTTGTTGATATAATGCAATACGTGTTAATAAATAGGGCTTATAATGGTATATACATTCGACACACATATTCTCTTTTGTAAACGAACATGAGGATGCAATATATAAACGTGTTACTCAAAGATACACACGATGATAACGGATACGTCCCAGATTACAAAGATTGCGTAACCCATTCCAAGGGTTTTTGACTAAGACAGAAGACACCAAAGCATACACTATCCTTCTCGTTTATCAAAGATATGAAACAAACAACCAACCAACCAACCAACGATCTTACAACAGTGTAAATTGCTTACAATTAGATCAAGACTGACTAACTGACTGACTGACTGAGTGACTGACTGACTGACTGACTAACTGAGTGACTAGCTGACAGAGATAACTGTTGTTTATTTAAATGTACACATACTTGTTAGATTAAGTATGTATTAACACTATCAGCAAAAAGTTTTCACAAAATTCATTTGAATTTTTATATAAATTCATTTATATATATATAATAACATTTTAGCCATTTATTTAAGGATTGGTTTTATAATTGTAAATATATATATTGTAAATATTGTATTGTATATATTGTATTTTATTAACTTTTACAACGTATTGTAATATATATATATATTTTATTATATATATAAATTAATTATTATATATAATAAATTGTATTATAATTGAAATGATTATTAATATCTCGTTGTGTTTTTTAATTTAATTGATTGATTGATTGAAAATAGAATATAAACGTAAGATATTTTTATTGATTGTAAAAAAAATTCATGTTTATCTTGTTGAATATTATTTTACTTTTAGTTGATAATATGCGCGTAGTATATGTGTACACGTGTACTTAAGTATAATATATATATATATATATATACGTATTTGTGTACAGGTGTGTTACGTCATTCTCGCTATGATCTTTGAAATTTTCTAACGTATTCGTTAAGAGTTTGTGTGTTAAAAAAAAAAAATACAAAAAATATACATTTTTACTGTTTCCTTCGCTCAAACTACTCCGAATGATATTCTTATCGGTTGTGGAGAGAGAAAAAAAAAAAAAGAAAAAAAAAACATTTACTTAGAAAGTGGAACGAAGTACCCACGTTTAATTTTTTTTTTTCTTTTTAATATCTACCTGCATTTACGCATCGTATACCTTTCTTTCTTTTTATTACATTTTCTTGTTTTTTATTTTTTTTAATTAATATGAAATTATGTAGATTTCAATTCGATGATTCATACCTTATGAAAGGTTTTTATTTCTTTCTGTTAATTAATAATCAAATTATATGACTAAATATATATATATATTGTATAAAAATAAATCATTTAAAAATACAAACTTTTTTTATATGAGAATGTTGAAATTTGTATGGTTTATTTAAAAAAGATACAAAAACGATTAGATTTCTATTAAAATTATATATACAAC
>NW_014569789.1:109725-111969 GCF_001313835.1 Polistes canadensis
TCATTGGAAACAAATATATTTTATATATACAAATTAAAATAATATATAATAAAATAATATTTTAAATATACAAATTAAAATAATATATAATAAAATAATATTTCATACACACAAATTACACACAATTATAGAAAAAAAATCAATATAATTTGATTTCACGTGTGTGATATGTTTAGTATTAAAAAAATTAAGAAAACATTAAAATCTTCCATACATTAACACGTACCTTGACAACCGTGTATCACCAAATGATACATTTAATATATTTATTTAATACGCGTCAGAAAAAAAAGATAAGTTAGAAGACACATATTAATAATAAAATAATTAATTTGAAATGTTTACAATGTACATACTTAAAATGAAGAAAAATAAATTCCTACCTCAGAATTACTTGTAGGAACACTTGAAAGTCCTGGAGACATAGCACCAGTTGTTGGATCTGGACTAGCTGATATCGGATTACCATGAGACAAAAGTCCTGGTACACGTGGATAAGAAGCTAAATGGGGATGCTGTGGTTTTTGATGATGAACCGTTGGTCCTGGTGGTGCACTGTGTACAACCATTGGTACAACCGGTGCTGGTGGAACCGGTGCTGATGCTGCTGTTACTGGTACCACACCAACATCAATTGGTGTTCCACCAATACTACTATCGTTACCAACACTACCCAAAACTGCATTTACTCCTGTACCACAATCCACTCCGCGAAACGATTCTTGAAGGTATTGTCTTACTTGATTTTTTTGCTTTTGTACCACGTGATACCTCGTTGGATTCTCCAATAACGTTCTCACCTGAAAATTCATTTAATATATTTTCAATATTTCATTACAATGTTTATTAGAATTATATTATTTAATCGATGTATTTATTTATCTATGTTTATTGTATTTTTTGTTTGACAATATTAATATTAATTAGGATATTGTAAATTAAAAGTTTTCACACACACAAGGAATTGAATATAATTGAATACTATTAATAAGAATACTCTATACAATATTCAACATTTCATTTTGATTCAATTGAAAACTAATTAAATTTATAATTCATCGAATGTGTGTGTGTTTTTTTTTTATACGACTACTTTTTTGTTTCTTTATGTTACTTCGTATTAATTTTGTACAAATTTTGTTTTTAACGATACTATTTTGATAAATATTAAATTTTCTTCTGATATATAATAATACAATATATTCGTACGTTACATATATATAAATTTCGAATAGAATTTTTATTGTAAAATTGGGTTTTTTGAAAAAAAAAAAAAAAGAAAAGAATAGAAAAGTGACGTTTCACAAAAGGAATACGAAGTTTCAGATTATCAGAAAAAAGATACTGATATGGAATATATTATAACCACTTCACGCATAATATTCAGAAGGTAAAAGCAACGAATGGTAGTAGCATAAAAGTCAGAAAGAAATAAAACGGGATGCTAGGTTTTAAAATGGAAAAATAAAAGAATAGAAAAGAAAAGAAAAGAAATGTAATAGTTGAAAAAGAAAAAGAACAAAATCAATATGATTATTACAGAAGGAGTATGATAACCTCGAAAATCGATGATATTTATTCATTCGTATTTTATACCGTGTGTGTGTTTATGTGTGTGTGTGCTTAAAAAACAATCATGCAATATCAGCTTTAATATATCTTTACATTTTGCTTATGCACCTTTATCTAACGAGATGATACAAATATCGGATATCGTGACAAGTTATCTTAAGAAACAAAATAAAATAATATCAAATAAATATGGAAAGAGTGTGTGTAGAAAAGAAGACAAAATAATTCATTAAAAAAGAAAATAAAATAACATAATCTTTTAGACAAGTTCCATATTTTCATCAAATTTATCATACGTATCTTTAACTTCTTTTAGAAGATTTTTATCTTTTATATGTTATATCTCTCTTTTTGTTAGATAGAAATAAAATATATATTAATGATTTTTAAATATAATTTACTATACTTATCAATATTCTTGTCCAAAACTTTGTTATTAATATATAAATCTCAAAAGGAATTATAGACGGTTAATAAATCTAATGAACAATTTATTTTCAACTAGTTGTACGTTTCGTCCCTTACTGGGGACTTCATCAGCAACTTGATCATTTAAAGTTCACGTGTCAATACATATTATTTTTTTTACAGAGTCATACATTTCAACAAAACTTAACATATTACAATACAATTTGATCCTAAACACCTTATCTTATCACACGTAATCAAATA
>NW_014569789.1:113661-115625 GCF_001313835.1 Polistes canadensis
ACTTTAATTTAATATAAAAATCATTAAAATCCATTTGCTAAAAGTATAAAAAATATTTACTTGAAATTTTCAAAAAAATTGCAAAGATGCACAATTTACAGCATTGCATTCTCTTACATTTTTTGAAGTTTACATGCTAAATTTATAGCTCGATATTGTGTTTTACGCGTAGACAAAAGGGTGTACTTTAATTTAGTATAAGTTTTATTAAAATCCATTTGCTAAAAGTATAAAAAATATTTACCAAAACTTTTYAAAGAAATTGCAAAGATGCACAATTTACAGCATTGCATTCTCTGACATTTTCTGAACTTAGCATGCTAAATTTATAATTCGATAYTGTATTCTACGCGTAGACAAAAGAGTGCACTTTAATTTAATATAAAAATCAATAAAATCCATTTGCAGAAAGTATAGAAAATATTTACTCAATATTTGATTACGTGTGATAAGATAAGGTGTTTAGGATCAAATTGTATTGTAATATGTTAAGTTTTATTGAAATGTATGACTCTGTAAAAAAGATAATATGCATTGACACGTAAACTTTAAATGATCAAGTTGCTGATGAAGTCCTCAGTAAGGGACGAAACGTACAACTAGTTGAAAATAAATTGTTCATTAGATTTATTAACCGTCCATAATTCCCTTTGAGACTTATATATAATTTATTATATTATATAAGCAAAATATATTTCCAAAATAATAATAAATCTAAAATACCATAAAGACATTTATATATATATATATATATATATGAAATAATATTTACATTATTTAATATTGTAATATTTTTCAAATTAATATTTCTCACCATTAATAATCATTTGAATAGAAAAGTATTAGAGGTAAAAATAAAGAAAAAGAAAAATAAAAAAAAAGATAAAGAACAGTTGATTCGTCCTTTTAAAAAACGTATAAGGACTTACATACGCAAGGTGATTTTTTGATCATGGGGTAACGACACGATTATACAATACATCGAGATAACATCGACGGAACTAGTAACTGGCATAACAGTATCGCACAATTGTCAATATAATAACCGTACGTCGTTGTGCAAACGACACCATCATCCCCCCATACTGTACGTTTCTAACCCACACGCATAGAAAATCTACGGAATATGTCGTATAAACGTTACGTATACTATTATTTCTTTTTCAAATCGACAATTTTATTCAAATAATATATAAACAACAGGAATATTTTTTTTTTAACATATTCAAATACCTACACTAACGTTTTTTTTTTAAATCGAGTCCAATGACTATAATAATTAAATCTACTTTTTGTTTTCCGATAAATTGATTATAATTTGCATTAGTTTGAATGATATGGAATAATTTAATATAAACAAAAGAACTATTGTTTGATAAACAAATTTATTCGCGTATTAAAAATGAATGATTGAAAATTAGTTAACATTTTATTATGATCAAGGAACGAATAAAAAAGGAATGACGTTGCAATTAAATATGATATTAAAATAAAATTGACGATGTTTATAAATAGTATGCAGTAGTATATATTTTGTTATACTACGTGTAACAAAAAAAAGTTAAATTAAAAAGAAAAGAAATGAAAAGATTTTCTATAATTAGAAATTAAAAATATCTAATTGTATAAATATATTGAGAAACTTTTCAAAGAAATATCAAAGATTGCAATGACTATAAATTGTACAACTTTGCTATTTCTTTGAAAAGTTTTAGTAAATATTTTTTATACTAAAAGTGAATAGATTTTAATGATTTTTATATTAAATTAAAGTACACTCTTTTGTCTACAAGTAGAATACCATATCGAGTTATAAATTTAGCATGTAAAGTTCAAAAAATGTCAGAGAATGCAATGCTGTAAATTGTGCATCTTTGCAATTTTTTTGAAAAGTTTCGGTAAATATTTTTTATACTTTTAGCAAATAGATTTTAATGATTTTTATATTAAATTAAAGTACACTC
>NW_014569789.1:117550-122080 GCF_001313835.1 Polistes canadensis
ATATAATAAACTTTATTATAATATATATATAATAATTATATAATTTATTTTGAATTGAAATTGAAGATAAATAAACTAACTTGTAAAACTTGTGGTGGTACATCGACGCCAATGGTAGACAAAGGCGTAGGAGGTACAGGCCTGGGATGTGCAGCTGCTGGTCTTTGTTGTTGCAAGCTTTGTCGAAACTCAGCTTCTCGTCTTTCTTGTTCTTGCAGCTGTTCTCGCATCAACTGCAATTTCAATTGCGTACGCGAGGTCGGTGTAGCGGTTTTAAATGTTGGTGGACTGAAATAAAATAATACAATAGAGAAACAAACAAAATTAATACGTCTGTATAAAAATATTAATCGTAATATTAACAAAATTGTTAACGAGACTAAATCAAATATAATATATATATAAAGATATATATGAACCATAAACAATAATAATAATAATATATAAATACAATTAAATTGTAATTTTATTGATTATTGGCAAATAAAAACGAATGACGAATAAATAATATTAATCGATAAGAATTTGTTGAAACGTTGTTTTTGTGTAACGAACAATAAAACAAATTAAAAATGTACTTGTTTAAAAAAAAAAGGAAGGAAAAAGCCAATTAGAAATCAATTAGAACGTCGACAAATCGAATAAACTCGTTCTCGATCGATTAAGTCTTGGTCGGTAAGGAAGAGAGAGAAAGAGAGAGAGAGAGCCATCAATTGAAATGAACTTCCAAAGCTAAAAGACATTCCCAATTTGGGAACTTAGCCAAGTTGTGGCCATAAGAAAACCAAAATAGAGGGATTGCGCAATTTGGACAGAGTTTTACTTCCCGTTTCTCGAGATGCTTCTATTTCTCTCCCCCCCCCTCTCTCCTTCTCTTCTTCCCATCCTCCCTATATCTCCCTTTTACTCATACTCAGAGGTTACAGAAATTCGCAATTTGACCGAAACCTTAAAATGTTCCTAAAAGTACACTTTAGTTTTCACATATATTTGTCATATAAAAATCAATTTGGATTTTTGTCCTAAAAAAAAAAGTGATCTTATCGAGAAATAAAATCTAAATACGATTGAATTCAATTAATGTATTATATATATATATATAAATAAAAAATTATTTATAATATTTAAATGGATAGAATAAAAAATTTTTTGTATATTTGTATAATAAATATATAAATACATTACAGAGATATGAATCTCCTTCTGTTCGGAAATGCACAATACAAATAAAGTACAAAACATTTACTTTATTTTATATGTTCATATTTTAGATTCCCCAAAATAATAAAAGAACAATATAAAAATTTCAACGACAATTGAAACCCACAATTAATGACCAAAAAGAATATATATATATTTTTATTTAACAAATAAATAAATAAATAAATAAATAATTGTTGTATAACAGATATATATTTATATATTGAAAATCATATTTAAGGTAACTCCAAAAAAACGATATATAAATACAATTATTTAGATCTAATATTAAAATTTATTTCTTTTGAACAAATTTATCCAAACTTTTCTGACAATCCAATATATAAAACAAACTGGTGTGTGTACTTATGTACGCACGTAAAAAGTTATACTTCTTTAGCGTACCTAAACGAACATAACCTAACCTCAAAAAAAAATTTCAATTATCTCGCGTACCAATATATAATACTCTACATTTGTCGAAAAAACAATAATATGATAAAATAAAATGAAGATATTAAATACCATTGAATAAAGATTTTAATTAAAATATCTACAATCTCTAATTTATTTATTTGCAAATAACTTCATGCCGTAAATTAATTTGAAATCACTTTTCCCGCGCATCGTAAATATCATCGACAACTTCGTGGTGTCGATTTTTTCGGTCGGATCTGACCTTCACTTTTCAAAATGTGCCAAAAGAAGGTATAACTTCAAAAAAACAAACAAACCTATAGAAAAATGTAAAACAAAGTTTAGAATAGGTGAACTTTATAATGTTGTAAGTGAGTATCCACTTAAAAAATGAAAGAAAAACGAAAATCGTGTCTCGAATACACCGTCTGTCTACCGTTCGATATAGATTATGCTAAATATGATAAATAGTATATGCTAACCGAGATAAGAGATAAATACGAGAAGAACCGTTCTCGTTTATTCAACAAACGAATCGTTTCTCCTTTATCGTTCGTTACCCACTTACCTGCACTCTCGGATTTGCTTCGACTAAACGTACGCGTATTACAAAACCTATTCAACATTTTTATTCTCTCTATCTACAAACGCTACCACCCTCCTACCTCTTCCCCCCTTCCACCCAATACTCAGACTATCATCCACCCTCTTCTTTTTATCTTTCTTTCTCTCTCTCTCTTTTACACACTCTCTTCGTATTTTCTGTTTGATTTTTTCTTTCTTTTTTCCTTTTGATATCTACACACACATATACATACACATAGAATTGCATCATTAACCCTTTGTACTCGAAGTTTTTCTACTACCATTTTTTCTTTCAATCATAATACCAATAACTCAATACAATTTCAATAGGAAAATCATATTGACATATTATAAATAAATGATATATTATATTATGCACATTTAAAGAAAAATCATAGAGTTAAGATATTGTAGACTCAATTGAATTTGTTTCAATTTTTGTTTTGTTTTGTTTTTTATTATCCCCATAGCTGAGCCCTCGAGTGCAAAGGGTTTAATTATTAAATATTACGAGAAGTAAATAATGTTAATTTGATTAATGACAAAGGTATTTCCTAATTAAAAAAAAAAAGAAACAAATGAAATAATTAATAAAGAAATGAATAAATTATTGCATCGTTCAATCGTATATGCATTTGTTGTATATGCAATTATAAGAAAAAATAATTAAAATATTATTCTATAAAAAGATGTGTGTGTGTGTGTGCATCTATTTAATGTGTTATATGTAAGAGTACAATAATTTATGTTTATAGAAGATCGTTATTATATTAAAGTATATATATATATAGAAGATATGTCAGTGGATTAAATTCGCGTTCAGTTGAGGTTGCATCGTTGCTGAACGCATAATGCAATTGTTATGCTGTCTAATCGCAAACTAGGAACAATGAGAAGACATTAGCATACATTCGTCGACTAATGATTGACTTAGTTGACGTATTCATAAATTTTCTATCCAACCATTTTTTATTATATTTTTTTTAATTAATATTTATATAAATCATACACCTATTCATTTGAATAAATCATTTTTATTTCTTCAAAACCAAGGGAAAAAAATATGATGTGACAAAAGAAAAATGAAAGAAGAAGGAAAGAAACCAAAGCGTAAAATATAAGTAATAATAAAATTCTATTTTTTATTAATCCCTTCTGTTGGTGGTGGTAGTGGTGGTGGTAATTTCATTTTAACGTTGATTTTGTGGTCGACTTTTACGATTACGACTTTAACGAAGGTTATATAGTTTTTCTTTTGGGATCGTTAAAACGTTATTTGCCATTAAGGTAAAGAATAAAAAAGAAAAAACCAAGAAAAAAAAAACACACACACACACAAAATAGGGAAAAACTGAAAAATAAAAAGAAATTGCGTAAAATGGTGTACAAAGTTTAAAGCATATATTTTCTATCTCTCTCTCTCTCTCTCTCTCTCTCTCTCTCTCTCTTTCTTTTTATTTCTGGCATAATTTGTCTCTATTTAAGTACCAACGCAACAAAGTAACACACACACACATATATATATAAAGAGAAAGAGAGAGAGAGAGAGAGCTTAAACTAAACTAGAATCGTAAACGTTTCCATAATCCGATTGCAACTGTTGAACTAGCGATTTGAATGTGAGCAAATGAAAATTCCTAGATAGGGGTATGGGAGTCAGGGGGTGGTGGTGGTGGTGGTGGTGGTGGTGGTGGTGGTGTGCTGCTGCAGCCAGTACCAAACCAACCAACCAGCATTGTTGATTTTAACGGATTAGCTAGGGTTCTAACGTAGCTTTAAAATATAACACGATGTACTCGAATATTCTACGAATTTGAGAGAATTAATCGTTTATGTTCGAACAATTAACTTGTCAAGAGGAATTTATATTTACTCGCACACGCACACACACATTTCAATATTAAATCTAATAGAAAAAAAATATATTTAACTATATCTCAGATAAGAAAGTTAAACGAAAATTAGGAAATAAATTTTAAACGTTAGTTATGAATATTCGTTATATTATTGTATTATATTTTAATATTATTTATCGTTTTAATAATAAATTGGGGAGAAATATTTTGTTTAATGTAAAAAATATTAATGGATGGATGGACTTGTCAAGAGGAATTTATATTTACTCGCGCACGCACACACACATTTCAATATTAAATCTAATATAAAAAAAAATATTTAACTATATCTCAGATAAGAAAGTTAAACGAAAATTAGGAAATAAATTTTAAACGTTAGTTATGAATATTCGTTATATTATTATATTATATTTTAATATTATTTATCGTTTTAATAATAAATTGGGGAGAAATATTTTGTTTAATGTAAAAA
>NW_014569789.1:123620-125422 GCF_001313835.1 Polistes canadensis
TATATATTTTCAAATATTCTAAATAAAATAATCTTACAAATACCACAATAAAATAATTACAATAACGAGAGTTTTATTAAAAATATGACCGAAATAAAAATAAGAGTTACACCAAAATAAGAACAACAAACAAAAAGTATAAAAATAAAAGTGAAGGCAAAAAAATGAACAGAACACACACACACACACACACCTACAATATTTCGTATTCGTAGTTAAAACGCGTAAAAACCATAATGATTTTAGCAGGTAAAGGTAAAATTTTGCGTCGAGTGGTCGTCCCCATGTAAGTACACTTTGAACGAAACGAAACGAAACTAAACGAAACGAAATGAGAGAAAACGTCGTAGCTCGTCGGTAAATCTCGTTGATTTCTCTCGAGCGTAGAAAACGTATGATGTTTAAATCCAAACACTCGATTAATATTCGCGCTAACGAATCCTATCGTTTAAATGTACGAGAGTTAGGCCGAGCGTTGGTCTATTACCCCCACCCCCATCCCCACCCCCATTCCCCATCAACCCTTTCCCTCAACATGACTACCAACACTATTATCCTTTACTACTACTACCTTTCGTCAATATAAACACTAATACAAACATTGCAATGCCTCACCAATGCCAACACCAACCCATCAACCTTCCCTACCCTCACCCCCCCTTTCCACCCTACTACGAACAACACCAACATAACTTATATTATTACTACAACCCTTGACTAACACCAACGTTACTACTACTACTACTACTATTACCTTTTATCAATACCTGCAACATAACCACTACTATTATTAGTACTAACATTTACACGAATACACTTACCATTACTACTACTATTCCTTATAAAAGCTAACATCTACATGAATACTATTACTACCTACAACTATACACTTTCCTATACTAATACAAACTAACACTGTTACAATCATCCTCACTAATACCATCCAACACCTACTATTACTACGAAATCAACATTATACACATCCCCACCCCCACCACCACCACCACCACCACCATCACCCATTATAAGTATAATCTCTCTCATCAGTAGTGGCATAGCACCTGGTTTTCTCCATTTTTCATTTCTTCATTACAAATTTACAGCGTTAATTTCGATTCCGTCTGCAAATTGATCATAACGTGGGCAGGTAGGTACTCCTCCCACATCGTGTTAATCCAACCAAACCGATTTTAATTAGAGACCAAAGGTGATTAAAGCGAACAAGCGATACAGAAGTAACGCCACTATTTTCTGCTAAGTGCAATCCTAACGTAGTTAACGTACATACAATTCTAAAAAAAGAAAAGAAGAATGTGTGTGTGTGTGTGTGTGTGTGAGAGAGAAAGAGAAAGCTCTAGAGAATGTGTATGTTACTCCAACCACCCCTTTTTTGTAAATTTAATAAGAAAATAAGAGAGTAAAAGAAAAAAGGAAATAGAAAATTATAAAAGAGAAAAAGAAAGAGAGAGAGAGAGAAATAATATAACTCACGCGAATTCATATTTAATAATTTGTATATATATATATATACAAATGTATTTTTTATGTATATGTATATGTATATGTGTGTAAATAAGTAACACTCTATTGTTAAGGATTACTAATTTCTTCGAGATAATTAACTTTTTATTTAAACATTTTATATTGTTTTTTTTTTCTCTTTCACCCAATGGATAAACAAAAATTATTTTAACATTATATTATATAAAAATATTTAGAAGTAATGATTTTTATATTTAATCTATTCTACTTTATTACCTTTCTTACTTATGACACATATAATTCACACACACACACACACA
>NW_014569789.1:126522-127564 GCF_001313835.1 Polistes canadensis
AAAAAAAAAAAGAAAAAGAAACATAAGAAAAAAGAAAATTATCGTTCATATTGCGAATGAATTTTTTTACGAATTTTTATACGTAAATATATATATCGTTATGTACAATTTCATCTACAATTCGTTTCACTGAATTATATAAATATAATTTATATTACAAATACATATAGTGTGTGTGTGTGTTTGTGTGTGTGTTAATTAGTCGAAAAATAAATAAATTCATCGGTTGATAATTATTGGTAGAGGAGGGGTGAGTTGTGAATAAACCAAAAATGTTAGATAAATATAAGTGAAATAATGATAAGACATTGTACAAAATTTTGTAAATTGTGCAATAAAAACCTGATTATAAATATATATATATATACAATAAATAAATTCATCAGATTAATTTATTTTAATTGTAGTTAAATAATATAAAAAAAAACTATGAAATTTATTATTTATCGAAAAGAAAGAGACAAATTTCTCTTGGCATTTATATATTTAATAGTAAAAAATAAATAATATAAATACGATGTGTTTTATATAGATGTTAAAATAAAGAAATTCAAAAAAGTGAAATTAAATCGAAAATTAAGTAATCGTAAGATTAATGTCGAATGAGTCGGTTGGCATTTCGAATTCTTGCCAAAATTTCTCTCTTATTGTTAGTTGTAATATTTCATAGTAAAAGTTTCAGTATGAACAGTAACCAAAGCAATACATAGTATACTAAAAATAATAATAATAGTAATAATAATAAAATAATAATAATAGTAGTAGTAGTAGTAGTAGTAGTAGTAGTAGTAAGAGAAAGAGCCAAATTTCTCATAAACGTTTTGATTCCCCCCCACCCCAATTACCTCCTCAAACCACCCCCGTTCTTTTTCTCCACACAGGTTCCCTAATATATTAATTAAAATATCCAAAGTTATATTCTTTCGAATAATTAACGAATAAAAATTATAGAATATATAAAAACAAATTGTTACTAATTTTTAAAGGATACTTAAATATTAGATTATATATTACATCGATGTATTAACTATAAACAAAAATA
>NW_014569789.1:130824-132247 GCF_001313835.1 Polistes canadensis
ATTTTATATAATACATACAAATAACAAAAATAAAATATTAATAAAATAAACTGATTCAAAAATCTTATTATAAATTATAGAAAATTTGTTTATAATTACTATCTTAAAAGATAAGTTTGTTGTTTCTAATAGAAGTCAACAGATATTCTACGACGAAAACAGGTTTCTGTTAGCGACAGATTTGAACTGATCGTAACAATCTCGTAGCATGGGGGATGGATTGTGGTGGTAAATCGTGGGAATGGGAAGGGGAAAGGGTGGTTGAGGGGGTTGGGGGGTTAGTAAGGATTATGTTAAGATCCTAGAGAACTCTGATCGATAGAGACGTCTTCTCGGATCCATCCAACAACAACAACCACCATTTGCCTTTGATAGCAAGAGCAACGAGATTACATCCTTCGATTATGCTAGCTGATTCTGCATCTAACGCAGCAATTCAATACGTTATGGTGGAATAGCATCCCGCTGTTTGATTTGTAATTCGCTTTCGACCTTAGCTACCATACCAACAAGCGAGTAACATTGTCGTTGTTCCTTCTCATTAAACCACCTATTAATTATCTCAGAATTACACCTGGTTATTGAACATTGTGTATTTAGATCTCTTCTATCACTGTTAAAGATATTTTATGGGGAATACCTAGAATAATGATTTTTCATTTCTATTCTAATTTTTTATTATTACTTTAGGAATATTATTTCATTTTTATTATATATTTTATTTTATAATAAGTGTATTTTTAATATATAATATTTATATTTAAAAAAAAAAATAGATTTATATAATATATAGAAAATATTGCTATTTGTGTAAAATTTAATCTATTTGATATATTATTTTTGTAATATATTGAAATAATATATAATAATATTTGAATGATTATATAATATAAATATATATATATATATTTTAATTCAATTACAATATTCATAAATATAATTAAGAAAATAAATTGCAATACTTAATTCGTAAATATTTAATCGTATTTGATTTCATTTAAAATCATTTATATGTCATATGATTATTATATGTATTTTGTCTTTATAAATAATTGCAATAATTTATAAAGACAAAAAAACATATAAATGATTTTAAATGAAATCAAATACGATTAAATATTTACCAATTAAGTATTGCAATTTATTTTCTTAATTATATTTATGAATATTATAATTGAATTGAAATAAAAAATAATTATAGTGATCTATACGTTCTTATAACGATTAGTATAATGCACTTTAGACAAAACTATTCGATAGAGACGTGTTATCGTGTCTGCCTCATGGACGACTGCCGGGATACGCGTAACTCGAGTACGTCAAAAGTGCATGTGCAACAAGGACGTTTAAATTTGGATTCAATGTTTACGGTCTATGTTAAGAGAGAGAGATAGAAAGATAGAGAAAGAGAGAGAGAGAGAGA
>NW_014569789.1:132702-138983 GCF_001313835.1 Polistes canadensis
ATATGTTAAATTTATTGAAAATATATTAATGAAACTTATGTTATTTTTTTATATTTTAATAATAATTATTATTAGATTTAATTTAAATTAATTCATATAATATTATACAAACGCAAATATATAAACGCGTTGCAATAAAATTATATTTTTATTAATCCTAATATCCAGGTTATTTGTATCATTTGCTAATTACCGTTTGGACACGTGACCCCCTTCTTACTCGTTAGTGGAAAAATAATTAAAAACATGCAAACAATTCTAAACGCGGTTTCCTCTTTTTTTTCTTTATTTTTCCAAAGAAACAGATAGAAAAAAAGAAAGAATGAAAGAAATAAAGAAATATAAAGAAAGAGAATGGTATTTCTCCGTTAATTGGACTTTACAAAACCGTATGATTGGAATGTCATTAACTATGATTCATTCTCGCCCTTGATATTTCTTCTTTATGGAGATTCAATTCAATCAAAGTTCTGAGAAAACGTTAACCAACACATTAATGACACTTTTATTATTATGCATCATGTACACCTGTTGTCCCATTTAAAACCTATACGTTTACATTCACTTCAATTACTTTAACAATATCAAATATATCTTATCCTATTAATATTAAAAAAAAAAAACAAATCTCTTTTTCTCAAATAAAAATTTGTACAATAATAATAATAATACTATTAATCGTGCGCGCGTTAATATATAATCACAAACTTACAAATAATAATCTCTTGTAAATATTCAAATAAATTTATAATTATCACAAAACATATTTCCGATCACATTAATCAATCAAACTCTTTACAAAATTATCTTCCTAATTCTAATCTTAAGAATATATAATTTAAATCAACGTTCACAAACATTTACAATCGTAACATTCACAATTAAAAAAACAAATCAAAAATTCTTCTCAAACAAACCAAAAAAAAAGAAAAACAGATAAATTAAGAAGAGTAAAATAAATCTAACAATTAGTTAAAAAAACAAAAAAACCACACGATAACAAAAGTATAAATCGTAAATCACGTTTAGAAATTATTAAAATGAGTGTGCCAGAAATGTTGTTAGTCTAGTAGTAGTAGTAGTAGTAGTAGTAGTAGTAGTAGTAGTAGTAGTCAAAGAGTAAACGTTAGTATTAAAACGTTAAGAGGAGGTGTTAGATGATTTAGTAATAATAATAGTAATAGTAGTAGTAGTAAATAATTCTCGGATCAGTTCAGTACCAGCCTTGCGGTCGAGTAACACGCATTGCTGCTCTCGGTAAAGTAGAAATGTTGGCAGAGTGATTGTTCGGTAATATGACGGTTGGTGGTAGTGGTGATGATGATGATGATGATGATGATGGTGGTGGTGGTGGTGGTGGTGGTGGTGGTGGTATCCTGTCGACGATAGATGGATCCATTTCTAATATCATTCGTAGATCATCGTCGATACCGATATGTACTCGAACACTTTGCCGATTATTATTATTATTATTATTATTATTATTATTATTATTATTATTAACAATCCCTTTATCTTTAATATTCGAAAGGAAATTATAGGAGGAAGAATTCAAAGAGGATGGGGAAGATGAACGACAACAACAACAACAACAATTATTTGGAAACAATGATGGTGATGAGGAAGGGGCAGGAGGGGGAGGTGTTGGAGGAGTAGGTCTAGGTGGAAGAGGCGGCGGGGTGGGTGGTGGTGGATAGGGTGGGGGTGGTGGAGGTGGGGTTGGAGACAAGGAAGATGGCCGAAGGACAACGTCGTTAATTCGATCGAGCCGTGAAACTAGCTCCTCGAATTCGACGATTTGTTTGACGGTTTCTAATGCTCCTTGCATCTCCCCCTCTTCCTCTTCCTCTTCCTCCTCTTTCCTCCCTCCCACCCTTCCTATCCCCCTTTTGTCTATCTCTTTCCCTCTTGATCCTTTGTATTCTTCTTTCGATTATCTTCTATCAAACCCACCCAACCACTGGTACCACCACCACTACCACTACTATCAACACTAACACCACCACCACCACTGTTGCTGATGTTGCTTGCTGATGTTTCTAAGTTTCTCAAAGAGAAACCACACAGAAGGTCGCGCGTTTTGCGATCGGATGATTTGGGCGTCGCGACGCTACTAAAACAGCCACGAGCGGTAACGTCTTTTGACTATCGTCCCAGAACACACACATACATTCATATATATGTATATATATACATACGTAATGTAGTTTTGTCGCTTAACTTCGTTCAATTCCGTTTCGTTTCGTTTCGTTCTTATCCTATCCTATCCTATCCCTATTTCTTTTTCTCTCCTCACCTCTCCTCACCTCTCCTATCTTCTGTTTAACTTTGCCAAGATTTTTCATACACATCTACAACCACCACTACTACTCGTTTTCATCTTCCTTTCTTGTTTCCTTCCTTGCTTGCTTTCTTCCTATTCCTATTTTCTATTCTTTTTATTCTTATTCTTATCTTTGTGTTATTCTTATCGAATTCTAATAAATTCAAGTTTGTTTTTGTTTTTTCTCTGAACTCTATATGATTTTATCATAAGTGTGATCATTAATTTATTTGTAATTATATTTTTAATTCGCGACAAATTATGTGTTTTATATAATATTTTGTTTGTTTTTTTTTTCTATTTTCTATTCTATACAACCCCCTCTTCTGTCTCTTCCTCGTATTCAATGATACTTTTTTTTATTAAATTTTATTATATTTCTTTTTGTTTTCTTTTTCAATACTCGTTAGTTTTGTTCTAACGTAATTACGTCACGTGATTATCTCTTATTGGTATCGATTGTATTATTTTGTTTCTTTTTCCTTATCTTTTTTCTTTTTCTTTAATTATATAGGTATACCGAGATTAAATTTCTAATCAATTTCATAATCGTTTAAACTATTTATCATCTCGTCGATATATTATTTTACATTTAATTCGAGTTAAATTATTTAAACATATATGATAGATTTAACTAATCGTGTTTCCATGATTATCATTAATTTTTTTTTGGAAAACAAGAATTGACAATTGTATTACATTTATATAATATTTTTTTTATCTTGCGAACTATCGATTTTTCACCTACGATTATTTTTTTCTTTTTTTTTTTTTCCGTTCAATTACGAAATATAATTACTTATACAAAATATTTTCTAAAAGTATGTAAAAGTTATATGAATGAAAATAACAAATTGTGTTCGTAACTTTATCCCCCCCCCCTCTCTATCTCTCTCTCTCTCTCTCGTTCATTTATTTAACACACATTTAACAAACGAGTAATTTTAATTGCACTCGATTTGAATAATTTTTATCAATTTTCCCGTTCGTCGTTTTACATCCTGTTAATTTCTTCTTTTTTTATTTTTTTTTATTTTTACTTTTTTTGTATTTTTTTACTTTTTTTTTCTACACACGAAATATCAAATTAAACGTGAAAACATAACTGTTAAAACGTTCTGTGCCAGGGTTGAAATACGAATTTCCCTATTTTATTTTATTTCACTTTTTATTCCTTTTACTTTCTTTTTCTGTTTTTTTTTTTTTTTTTTTTAAATGAAAACACAACGAATTAACATATACATTTACGTAACGAACGTTTAATATTCTTAATATATTCTAACCCTACCTCGCGAAATAATATCCTGTAAAACAACTTATACGAGCATAATTTTCCTTCAAATGATTTTCCTGTTTCTTTATTTTCCTTTTTTTTTTTTTTCTTTTTTCAAATACCAAAGGAAACAAGGAAAGCAATAAAATATTATCGAAGATCCGTGATGTATAAAACGTTTTTTATTCAAATTTAATATTATTAGAGAAACACTAAACTTGTTTTTTCTAAGAAATTCATTATTGACTATTTAATACTTCGTGAATCTTAGCGATCAAAAAAAAAAAGAAAGAAAAAAAAGACGAATCCTATTCGATTTAATAAGTTAACATGAAAAACATTCATTAAGTATTATTTATATGATAGATATACGAGTGAGATTAGAAAACTTATGTATAATTTATTAACGATGTTATTATAATATATCTGTGTGTTGAATTATGTTTCAATCGATGAAATCAGAATTGCAATTGGGCAATTAAGAAAGTTCGTAAGAATTTCTAATATTTGCATAATTGATTTTTATAAATTAAAATGTGTCACGAATGTTCTTGTTGATCATCGAATATTTTAACATTAGATTGAAATAAACAATTCTAATAATAATAATAATAATAATAAAACAATGAGCTGTTCGTGTGTTTCATTACTTAATTCACCTAAAATCAATCACTCTTGTATATTCCATGAAATATCAAAGATAGGAACGTCTATTTCATGGGAAAGAATTCAATTACGTTTTCCATCAAGAATATTAACTCTTCTCTCTACGTCCAATTGAAATCCTTTAAAAATAACAAACACCTATATCTATACAAATATGATATTACTATATAATAGTCTAATATAATATGGCAATTATTTCATTAATAAAAAAATCATAACTTCGAGCATAAATCAAATGATTTAATAAATGAAAATATTCAACTGAACGATCAAATCGAAATTTTACGAACAAGAAAAATATATGTAAATTACTTAAAATATAAATAAATACACCATTTTAGAGATCTTAGTTATTTCAAGAGAAAAAAAGAAATACGAAAATGTTCTTAGAAAAAAAAAATAGAACATGATTAGAAACTTACGAAGTAGAAGCAGGTGTTTCTAAACAAGTAATACCTATTACTATGCAAAATACCGTTAGTATACCAGTATTCTCCGGTTTGAAATGGTTAGAAAAATTCTTATGCTAAGTATTCATACTAAATTCCTATCTGAATTCAAATTTGTTAATATACAGTTATATACGATGCATATAAGTATAATATAAACATATGTATACCAAATATCTTACATGTCAAACATGCATGTTTTATATTTATTGTATTTTTCTCGAAAAAATTTATACTGATTTAAAAAAAAAACAAAAAATAAATAAAAAAAAAGGTAAAAATAAGCAAATACTTTAATATATATTTTTACACATGATAGTTTAATTTTAAGATTGGTGATAATTATTGATAGACAAGGGGTGTGTTAAGAATAAACCTAAAATGTGAGATAATTATAAGTTAAATAATGATAAGACATTGTAAAAAACTTTGTAAGTTATACAATAAAAAACCTGATTATATATATATTTTTACACATTAAATAAATATACTTATTTAGAAAAAATCCTATTTAAAAATACATATATATATATACATTCCAGATTTTTATCAAAAACTTTATCACCGTATATTTCATAAATAAAAATAAAAAGATAGAACAAACTAAATGTAAAATATTACTAAAACGTTTTTAAAAATTCAATAAATGTTCTACTTTTTTCTGATAGATAAATCAATATAATCCAAATACATTATATACATATAAGTATACACGAATACTGGAGGAACCTAATCTAACTCGCAGATGACTAAGTACTAAGAGAGAACGAAACAATACCAACGATATCAATAGAATGAGATGATAGTGAAAGAGATAAAAAGAGGGTAAATGGGTGGAGGGGTGGAGGAGGGTGAAGAGAGAAAGGAGATTCTCTTTGAAGCAGATGTATATACAAGAAACCGAGTTGATGCTGCAAATCCAGTGAGAACCGGTTCACTTCTCGAATCAGCCAGCACAATGACTGCTAGATCATGATAAACGTACTTTATTATCATCCTATGTATTTCATTTATGTTATTTCGTACATATATATATATATATAGATAATTATTATACATATTAAATATATGGTGTCTGAAAAGGTCAAAACCAAACTCATAAAATGCATTAAAGTAATCATCAAAAAATACGCAAAAAAAAAAATAAAAAAAAAGAACAAGATTCGTACAAATTTTATATCCGAAAATGATTTTTTACCGAAGAATTATTATCGTTCAAAAAAAAAAATCCTATCCTATGCAACGGGAGATGATTGATGATAAATTAAATAGATCCTTTTACACCTGATGACAAAAAAACGAAGATGGTAAACCAACTGTATAGAAATGCATTCTAAATATTTTTATACTATTATTATATTATTAATATTTTTATAAGAAGAAGAGAGAAAAATATTTGTAAGAAAAAATTAATTATTAAAACAAAGGGGATAAAATATGAAAAATGATAAAAATTATATTGTACAGAAAAAAGTCGTAAGTATATAAAAATTATATTATCCTAACTTGACCTATACTACACGAACAATAGTTCGTAGCACATTACAGTACATTATATATATATATATAT
>NW_014569789.1:141895-158121 GCF_001313835.1 Polistes canadensis
ATATACACTATCTTAAATGAAAGATAATATTATATTACCCAACACGAACAAAATATATTAGAGAGATACTGTTTAGACATTTTCCACTCGCCTAACACGTGAAAACGATAATATTTCTAAAACACGCGGTTAATATAATTTTATATTATTAACAATTACGTGTTTACGGTGTTCAAACTTAACGAAAATAATAATGTTTCGTAACAAAAAAATTTATCCGCGTTACCATTTCAATTTATTTTTTTTTAATTAATAATTGTTTATTCGATGCATCCGATTATCGAATAGAGAAAACTCTAGATATCTTTTCTTTATTTTTTTTTTTTATTTTTGTAGTAATTTTCTATCAATAAAATATTATACAACACGATTTATATATATATATATATACATTTAAATGATATATACGTACACGTGCATCACATATAGTATACAATGAAATAATTTTGTTACTTGATACATACATAAATCGTTTGCCTGACATCCCGTTCAAGTGATTATTAAACGAACGAGCAAAAACGTCTGGGTTAGGTCTATAAATCTAAATAACGCCAATTACCAGCCCGTGATCCTTACGATCTTTGCGATCAAATCACGAATCGTATGCATGATCGATTCTACAAAGAATACGTTCGAGAATTTCAAACAACGATCTACTATTACTTTTTCTGATTCCAATCGAAATCTTTCTACAATTTTTTCTCTCTCTTTTTTTTTTTTCCTTTCTCGTTCGTTATATTTTATCAATTATTTTATCAATTATTTTATCAATATTTCCAATCGATTTATTTTCTATATATAACAATCAACAATGAAAAATATAATATATTCAATACCAATTTTCTCAACTAGTTTAATTTTTATTTTCGATTAAATGATCCTCTCTAAGAGAATAAAAACCAAAACAAACAAAAATACACACACAACCTCTAACTATTTTTAATTAATTAATAATTAAAAAAAATATCTTCCCGCGAATGAAAGCGACATCGTTCACAAAATACGAAAAGAAAAAGAAAAAGGAACAATTGAAATAGAGATAACATAACAGTAAAGCTTCGCAATATTCATATCAACCTGTGTGTACCACCACCCCCCTCTCCCCTCCCCCGATCCCAAATACGAACCAGTTACAACAAAGTTGCAACAAACAATTCACAATCTCTATTCATCTCTCTCTCTCTCTCTCTCTCTCTCTTTCTTTCTCTTTCTATTTCTTTTTTAATTTTTTGTCTCCCCTTTTCCTTTTTGTTTGGTTGAAGGTGGGGGGAGGTGGGGCTGTGTACGGATTATTTTTTTGTTCTTTCTTTTTTTTTGTTCAAACGCACAGTAGTATCCCAACTACGGGTAGCAGCAATCAGGCAAAAAACCGAGAGAAACGTTCTGGAATACCTGAAAGTAAAGAATCGCAGAGACAGTGGTGTGATGCCTATTTTTTCGTGATATCATCGTATGCCGACAAAAGCCGACAATTACGAACTTCGGTGTTACACACCACCACCAAAACCAACACCACCACCACCACCACCACCACTACAAGCTTTTATCGAAACGAGAAATACGCTACTACCGCAAAAAGTACAAGAGAGACAGAAATACAACCAAAGAGAGAAACGCGGAAAACGAATGTGAAAGAAAGAGAGAAAGAGAGAGAGAGAGAGTGAACTAACGAGAAATAGAAAAAGATACACGATGCTACATTGCCAACACGCTAGTTGGAATTTGTGGATAACCGCAAAGAGGAATAACGAGCAATAGTAATACCTGTAATAGTATTGGTACTATCACTACTGTTAGTAATAGTAGTAGTAGTAGTAGTAGTAGTTGGTTGGTTGGTTGGTCTGTGAAAAAGATGGACGAAAAAAAAAGAAAAGTAAAAATATAGCGCGGAAAAAGTAAAAGATAAAAAGTAAGGGGTGTGGAATGGTGTAAGAGAGATTAGGAGACTCCTTTCTCGTTCTTTCCCAATCCAAAGGGATTATCCTTGAAAAAAAAAGCTCTACACCAAACTGCTAGCCGCAGAGAGTCAACTTTCTCACTCTTGGAGTGTGTAAAATGCTTAAAGGATAATTTCACTGTAAGAAAAAAAAAGAAAAATATAAGTAAGAGCTAAACGTAATCACGGCTATCTTTTTTTACCAACTATCTACTTTTTATTTATCCTTTTCTTTTTCTTTTTTTTTAGTTTTCTCTCTCTCTCTCGCTCTGTGTTTTTTTTTTTTGTTTTATTTTTTGGGAAGGTTGGTGGTAGATATTTTTTTTTTTTCTTCATCAAAGTACTTTCTTCCTTAGAATTTCATGGATGTAATATACTATTACGGTTTTTCCTCGTTAAAATATTCTACGAACTTAACTTTGTTTTATATATATATTTTGTCTATCTTTCTGCAATTATTTTTCCTTTTTTTTTTTTTTTTTTCTTTGAATTCGAACGGTAAGTTTGTGTAGACGTAAATTAATGAACTTACAACGAGAAAAACAATGATTATAATACTTATTCAAGAATTATATATATATATATCTGTGCGTGTTACGTGTACTAGTTTTTTGTTGTATGTATATATATATATAATATTAGCGTGTATATATAAATACGTGTTATATACGCGTGTATTTATTGTCAATAAAAAAGAAAAGGTGTGATTCATCGATTGCATTCGTGTGCATTCAGTATATGACCAGTAGATAACCAATTGAAACGAATTTCTATTTATCGTAGCAGACGTTGTATGTTTTCCTACCAAAGATTCGTAATCACGACTGCTACGATGATCTCATGAGCAATAATTTACACTCAACTAGACAACTTAGCAACGTGTTCGGGTTACGTTAACTATCTTTTGATCTCTTGATGCGTTGTTATGAATTCTTACGAAAAAAATTATTATTACTATGATTCGAAGAATATGAAATATATTCTTAAGTATATTTTATATCTTTGCAAATTCATAATAAATGATTAATTGAAAAAGTACTTTTACTTCTTACAAGTATTTACGTAAGTATATATATATATATATAAAAGCGTTGCACTGATGAATATGAAAAAAAAATTACGAAAGTCATAAAAGTTAGATACAATAATCATTAGATTAATATTGGCACGAATAAAAATGTTTCTTCTTCGCGTATTTAAATTACTGATTGGGAAATAACTAACATAAGTTCTCTTGTAATATTAAAAAAAAAAAAAAAAAAAAGAAAGAAAAAAAAAACAGAAAAAAGTTATTCATTCGTTCTATTTTTTTTTTTTTAATATAGATTTTTGTTTTAGAAATAATTTTAAATAAAAAAAAAAAAAAGATATAATAATGTGCGTTTTTTTTTTTTTATTCATCGAAGATTGATAGGTAAAGTACCGTGTTAAATTAGACAACCCTGATTCCGGATAATGAGCTGAAAATAGAAAACTATAAATACCACGGATACGCGTCTTCTCTTCTTAACGCTTTCGAAGCATGACTCAACACGTTTTGTGAACTGTCACAAAAAGCATTGCACGCCTGTCGTTAAATGAACGACATTCCTCAACACGGTTTTGACATACATAAAAGAAATAGATGATTTTCTTGCTGGAAAAAACAAAAAATTCGCTCATATTTCTATAATACAATTGTACACACACACGTGAGAGATTTTTTAGAAAATTTTTATATAATTTTTACATTCTCATATATTTATCAATATTTATAATCATATAAAATCATTTTGCAATATACAATCAATCGTATAAACAAAAATGGAAGAATCTAATAAAACAAGATTTCAAATTTGGAAGAATATACATTTTTTCATACGGGATTTTTCCGTATCGAAAAAGCGTGACTTCGAAAATAAAAATCGAAGGGAAATTCATCGACAAAGATGTAGGAGAAAAAGAAAAAAAGAACAAGAAAAAGCGAGTGGAATTTTTTCGGAATGCGCTATCGTTCGATAACCCGTGTAAACGAAAAGAAAAAGAAATAAAAAAAAAATAAAAAAAAATAAAAATAAAAAAGGGAATGTGCTCGACGAATTCGTCAATTTTTTATGAAGAATAATACCGGACTGTGTATGCGCCAAATTGAATACACATATACAGGGTGTACCCGTTTCAATAAATTGCCTTTTCAAACGAATCATTTCTATATATGTGTGTTCATCGAATTAAATTAAAATCCTTCAATTTAATTTTAAAGAAAATCATACAAATTTTAATACGTAAACGAACGTTATAATATGTTTAATAACAAACTAACTCTGTAAATCTTTCTAATATGTTTTCTTTGCTTTAAAGTTAGAAAAGAAAAGAAATAAATAAATTAGTATGAAAGATTTGAGAAAAAAAAAGAAGTAATTGATTTTTAAATCACTTAAGAACATTTGGCTCACCTAGGAATTTTTGGCCCTCACCTTGTACACGTATATATATATATATATATATATATATATATATATATGTGTGACGCATATATATATACGTACATGGGAACTACGAAATTTCAGTCGTATTTAAACTTGGCAAAGATCCATAAGAGAAAACTATTAGTACTATAGTTATATATATAAACTTCATTATTATCGATTAACACACAACTCTCCTGATATATTGAACGAATATGTGAGTGGGTTGAAAAATTTTGAACATAACACATAAACAAGTTTTTTTTTCGATTCAACTTACTTTTTAATTTGAAAATTGATTTGTCGTTGAAACTTTAAAAATTGTCAACCTATCTACGTATATTTAAAATATATAAAATATTTTGTATTTTTTTGTATTGTGTTCAATTAATGAACACAAGTGTTTCATTCGTTTATGATCGATCATGATAATAACTCGTCTTTCTTTTCAATTGATCACTGTACACCAGTGAGTGACAATTTTGTATCTTTGTTCGTGTTGTATTTCATAATTCATTACGTTGATTATTATTAACGATCTCATGCATATATTGGTTCAATTATAATTATGTATATAACGTTGATCATTCGACGTTACTAAGTAATTACGTTCGACTTATTCTTATTAAAGATTCTACGCTCGTTTTGTTCTGTCATTTGGGTTAATCGTTTGGTTAAAAAATATAAAAGAAAGAAGGAACATTCTATCTTGGTAAATTACTTCTTGTAACAAATTGTACAACATTTTTTTTTACTATGCATTAAGAATATACACAAACATGTTGTTTATTAGTATAGACACACAAACATGTTGAATATTAATAAATGGAAAATTTTTGGAAAGTTCACATTTATTTTGTTTATATTTTTAGAAAGATTATTTCAATATAGGCCAAAAGTTTCTAAATGGTGTACAAAATTTCGAAATGTGATTTTGAAAATGAATAAAATTTTTATCGGAACTTTACTTGGACTTATAATTTTATTTAATATTATTGATTTTTAAATCCATACTAAGTTTTTATATTTATATTAAAAAGAGAAAAAAAAACACAATGTAATAATAATAATAATCTTCGAATCTCTCAATAATATTTAAAATCAATACGAAACAAATATCATCATTTATCTCAAAAGCTTATAACAATCTCTCGCAACAAAGATAAAAGACACGTGTAAAGGAAAACAAATTTAATCTGAAAATAAAAAGACTTGCTAAAAGACAAATGATTAATTCGATTTAAATATAACTGTAGAAAACAAGAAAAAAGTTTAAAAGAGAGAAAAAAGATAGAGACAAAAAAAGGCTTAATCTAAAATAAAGAAATAAATAATTAATTAAATAAATATAAATAACTAAAAATAAATAACGAAAAAGAATATAACGTATGCAATAGAGGTTAATTGCACGCGCATGCGCAAAGATCGAACGGTGAGAAGTAAGATGCGCGGTTATGTTCGAAACGTGTAAAAGTTGAATTGGTCAGTAACATACCTGCCGGTGTCAGGAGCACGACTCTTCAACTCGTAATACATAAAATCTTTCGTAGTAGTTGATAGAAGTGATAATGCTTGTTCGAAGTCGTCATCACCAAATCCGTGTTGATCGTTAGTATCGATATCGTTAAGAGCAGCGAGATCGAATCCCATATCGATACCAGATTCATCCATTCTAACAAGATCCAAGATGGAGGGAAAATAAAATCAAAGAGAAATAAAAGAACGTAACAACTCTCTTCTCTTCTGGTTATGTTATTTTTGTTTTGTTTTTCACTTTACAGCTCGTTTTCTCAAAGAGACTTTCTTTTTCTTCGTACACAAGGTTATACTCTCGACGTATATATATATATATATGTTTCTCTTTCTTGCTGTAAAGAAACGTTTCCTCCTTTCGAAAACTATCGTCCCATCTCTCTCCTCTTCATCTTCATTACTTTCTCTCTACCATCTCGTTCCCCCCTCTCTCTCTCTCTCACTCTCTCTCCTTCTCTTATTAATAATTTCGTATGTTGATCTTCTCTGTCGCACAAATCAACATGGCGCCGATACTATTTCGTACACCAATCGTGAATTTAAATAATATATATCTATCAACAAAGTGGTATCGTAAAATAATCTAAAGGAAGATTATTAAGAGGTATAATGCAATGTAACAAAATAAAATACGCAAATATAATACACGACGCGGGAATTAAAACAAACGCGTAGGACCGGACTGGGAGCGAAGTGGGGTAAAAACGGTGGACAAAGGCGGGAGCGCGGGAGGGGAGGGGGCGTTGAGGGGAAAACAAAAACAAATATTGTTCGAATAAGTATAAAAAAAAGAAAAATGACAGAGAGAGAGAGAGAGAGGAAGGGAAAAAAAATCGGGTGCAACTGTGACACTGCAGACTCCCAGTCCCGCGGGATGTCGCGAATCGCGATCACTGAGCGCGCGCGTGTGCGCGCTGCTAGCGCGCAGTGCGATGCGAAGCGCAGTTCGCCACTCGCACGCGCAAGTCGCTGCTGACGACACGACACCGACTATACGTCCAATGGTGGTACGAGAAAGAGAGAGAAAGAAAGATAGAGAGTGGGGGAACTAACCAATTACAAGGAGTGGGGGTAACCGATAGCAGTTCGCGCGCGCGCACGATATATACACCGCGCATGTATGTATATGCGTTTACAAAGAGAGAGAGAAAGAGGGGAATAGAATGAAAAAATAAAATAGAGACAGAGATGAATAAATCTTGCATTTTATTATACTCGGGATAAGAGTAACTAGTGAAGATGCAATGGAGTATACCATTGAGGATTAAATGTTAACTAGAAATGATTAGGAAATTTTATTACAATACACATTTGTGAGTAATATTTTTATTGTTATTATTTGAAAGGGAAATATATAAATGTAATATGAATTATGTATTTATATTTCGTTATTAAATACAAATGATAATCATTTGTATTTGAAATATTGTATATCGTTTACAAATTTTAATCGTTTTTGAAAGAGAGAGAGAGAGAGAGAGAGATAGGGAAACAGTTTACTAATCTTCTTATGAATATTACATTTAAAAATAGTTAACAAATCTATAATTATCATTTAAAACTTACTTAATTGTCGAAAATATTATTTAAAAATTTATTAAATTATTGATAATCAAACTTGAAGAGAGAAATAATAAAGCAATAGACTCAAATTGAAATCAAATTAAAATGCATTCATAAAAAGAGAGAGAGAAAAGAAACAATACAAACTGAATAATAGAACATATATAGAAAAGGATTTGAAAGGATATGAAATATAATAAATTAAATTCGAATTAAACCTTTCTCGAAGTATATAGAGGAAGAGAGAATTATGTTTGTATATTATTAATTATAAGAATTATGTTGCTCGGTCGGTGCACACTGTCTCTATAATTACTACGCGTATCGCGGATTAATAACGCGCATGTGCAGACACTATTTTGACTGCGGTCGCCGTAACTATTGCCATCTACTGGCATTTGACGTACTACACTCATTCCTTCTCTCTCACTCTCATTGCAAAACTGTTCCCAATTTTTGTAAATAGAAATTATTCGAAAATTTCAATATATATAATGCATTATTAAAAAATAATATAATTATAAATAATTTGTTCATCTGTGAAATACACGGTTTAAAATAAATGTGTAAATAATAGAGTATGTTTTAAATAAATATTATATAAAAAAATGATTTGTATTATGTCCTCTTCTTCACAAAAATACATATATCTAAATTATAATATTTCTCAATAAATAAAACTATCTTGTTAAATTTATCACATCATTATCTTCACTTTCATTGTGATTATCGATTTTAAACAATATACAAAAATATGAAAATAATGAAAAATAATATGTCAAACGATATTGTGCATATAACTTTGGATGCAATTAAAAAAATAAGAAAATTGAAACGAACATTGAAATTTGGTGAAAACATTCGAATATATCTCGATCAAAAAATCCTTATCGTACCAACCTGCCAGATAACGATAATGAATGCAACAAGCGTAAAAACCGATGCTTTTATTTAAACTGACGTCTTTTCTGGTATTAATCGATGTTGGACAAAAATGAAAACAAATAAAAAAGATACGAAGAAAAGGAAAAAAGTTAAAATATAAATTCATGACACGATCGATGGAACATGAAAATTGTATCGCTAACGACTACGTGCTTACGAAAAGAGACAACTCGTTCTTACCTTACTCGTTTCACATTGGTATATAAATATATACAAGGTGTCCCAATTTTTTTCCACAAAATTTTACCACCATATTCTACTATAGGTAAGAATAAACAAAATATCTTATACAAATGTAGACTCTTATAAATGTTTAATTGAAAAAATATGAAAAAATGAAAACGGATCGGTGTTTCATCGATGGATTTTTATTTGTAAGAAACATTAAAAGAAACAAATTTATCAAAAGCAAATGAATTATATTTGGACTCATTAAATACAATGGTAAAATTTTGTGGATAAAATTGGAACACCTTGTATATAAAATTTGTATATGTATATCATACATGACTTGTTGGTAACACGCAAGTAAAATATTGAAACTAACGAAAAGAAACGTAGATTATTTCTCGGAAAAAAAAAAAATGATGCACTTCTGGATGCTAAAAAGATCGTGCAATGTTTCTCTTTCAATTTAGTTTCTTTTCTTTCTTTTTTCTCTTATCTTCATCATCTTGCCAACGTGTCTGACAAACTAAAAAACAATACTGCAACGCATCTTTATAAATACTATTTTTTTTTTTTTTTCTTAACTTTTTGTAATATTAAAATTTGTATAATATAATGCAATATATATTATATATATATAAGATATTAGATTGTAATGAATTTAATTATGTATAAAATTAATACCAAAGAGAATTTCTTTTTTTTTTGTAAATTATAAAATTACATAACGCGAATCACAAATTAATATGAATACAATTAATGAAATATACTGCAAATTTTGTAATATTTACTAAAATTTTCATATATACGTATATTTGTATACGTATATATGTAAATGTTTAATAAATTACGAACGATTCGATGGCGTAATTAAATAATTCGTGCTGAAACATCAAATTTTTGATACGCGACATTAAAATAACATATTGAAAAATAAAATCGAAGTAACAGTTACGAATTCAGTTCGTTTTATTCAACATTACAACGATGATTCGTTTACGATGGATTTTATATTTTTCGTTTTTCTTATTAATTCTATTAAAAGTAAGAGGATACCAATTATTTAATAAAAACAAACAATTACCATCAAAGATTTCAAGCAAACTCGACGATTATTGGCGAGCTTACAAGGTAACGAATCTTTTTAAAGTAACTTAAATCAAAATTTCAAAACAAAAGAAAAAAAAAAGAATATAAAAAATAAATTGTAAAACACGAAGAAAAGAAAAAATCCTAATATATGTACGACTAATTAATTAAATATTAATCGTAAGTCGTAAAATAAAAATTGTAAAGAACAAATACGAAATAAGAAAAGTTGTATCTCTCTTATTGACAAATATTAATGGTCTATCGTTAATCCTGACAAAACAGGCACACTTCAACAAGACATACAGCGGAAATCTCGAGAACACGAGACGAATCAAGTGGGAAGAAAATCTCGTGAAGATTTACGAACACAATTTAATGGCTGCAGCGGGACACCACGGTTACACGTTACGAGACAACCATATCGCAGATCTAAGCACTCAACAGTATGTACGAGAAATGGTTGGTAAGAATTTTTAAACCTATCATAGATAAACAAATGTTACACCGTATTAGACAAATTATCTTTTTGATAATATAATATATATATTTTTTTTCTCGAATACAAAGTTTCTATACACATAATTAAAAAAAAAAACAAACTTGTATCATATATTCTTTATTTAATTTTTCGAATATAGAATCAACCCCCAGTGTTCTCTGATTACTTGTACAACCAATTTCAAGAGAACACCATCTATAATTTTTATGAAAATTTATTTATTATTAATTTATGTGAGAATATATTTATATGAATAAATATTATTAATATTTTATATATACTTATATATACATATTTATATTGTAGATTTTATATATATATATATATATATATATAGTATTGAAGAGTCATATTGGATATATCGTCGTCATTAATATTATAAAACTTGGCATGATCGTGTACTGCTTGTTATCATGTACAACAGTCTCTATAAATTATTCATAGAGTAAAGAACTAAACCGAGATAGCTTATTTAGGAAGCATCCATAAATTTCGTGCTTCGTGTTATTACACCTTTCTCACATTCGTGATAATGGAAACATAGAGATGAGAACGAACGTTAAGACGATCTATCGATCGAACGATATTTACACATATATATATATATATAAAATACATATACATAACTTATATTCTTTAAATGTATGTAGATCTTCGATTACGCGATAACGTTCTTAAGACTTTCTTGAATCTTACGATTTAGTTTGTCTTTGCATAAATATTTATATACATACATATACATGTAGATATTTTATTTAAATAAGAATATTTTAAAATACTATATGTGAGATTAAAAAGTACTCTGATATAAATATTTGAATTAATTAGAATCCTGTCACAACATTATTTTATATTTATATCGTTATGTTACAATAATAAATAAAAGTAATTGTATTGAAATATTTAATAATAGTTATTTAAATTATATAACAATATTTTTTTATAAATATATGATCTATATCTAATAATCAAATAATCTTACAGTACTTTGAAATAAAAGAAAAAAATGAGAATGTGTGTGTATGTTTGTCAACGAGTTTAAATCTTTTTTTAGTTGGTTTTTCTTTTCTTTTTTAAATAAAATTGTAGGTAAGATTAAGACCAAGTAGAAGACGACGTGTGTCCGATGACGAGTTGGTCTCATCAGCCTATAATGATCCAAAACTCGTACCATCTCACTTGGATTGGCGAGAACGTGGCTTTGTGACGAAGCCAGTGAATCAAATGAAATGTGGAAGCTGTTATGCATATTCAATAGCTGGCACGATAGAGGGCCAATTATTTAAGCAGACTGGCATGCTAATACCATTGAGCGAACAGCAATTGGTTGATTGCAGTACGATCACTGGGAATATTGGTTGTAACGGGGGTTCCCTTAGGAATACCCTGAGATATCTTGAGAAATCTAAAGGAATTATGCGCCAGGATATGTATCCTTACAAGGGTAAAGTAAGTATCCCATCCATTATTTTTTTTCTTTTTTATTTCTCCTAACACAATTATCAATTAAATTGTTTTATTATTTTTCAAATGATCCCCTTTGCTAACTAATAGTTGTAACGTTTAAAATTTGATTGGTAAAAAAGTTTAATATATTTTGTATTATTTATATTTGATTATTATTATTATTGTATTTTGCGTTTGAGAATATATAAAAATACAAAATCATTTATTTTATCAATAATATACTTATTTTATCATTATCATCTTGCACCGATACGAAATTTTTTAATGCAATGACGATCGTATAACGTGTACAAATAAAAAAAGAAGAAAGAATTACTCGAACAATTATCTATGATTAAAAATAATTGAAATTAGTTGGAAAAAAATCAAAACAATAGTTAAAAATTAGAAAATTTTGCAATATATTGAATATATTCAATAAAATGTTTTCAATCGATTTTCTTAGCAAAGCCAATGTAATTTCGTAAGGGATAAAAGTATCGTTAACATAACGTCATGGGCAGTTTTACCAGCACGTGACGAAAAAGCATTGCAAGTAGCTGTTGCAACGATTGGTCCTGTAGCAGCATCCATAAATGCGAACCCGAAGACCTTCCAACTCTATCAGTGAGTAAATGTATATTTTCGAATTTATATCTTTTATTCGAGTTGAAAGTCCCTGAGAAAACAAAATATTCTGCGTATTAATTAATACCTATTAATAATTCATATGTTTCACATAAAGCAAGAAGAAAAAAAAAAGAGAAAGCATTTTTGTTCTTTAAATAAAATTATTTCGATATCTCAATATATGATATTATGTCAATAGATTTTCCTTTAATATTTATTACAATAATCTTGCATTATATTATATGATCAAATTAAATAACAATAATAATAATAATAATTTATAATCATTTATCGCGTGTTTCATTATATTAAATTTTAATTTTAATATTACAATTATACACACGAATTAAATAAAATAAATAATCGTTTTGTGTTATATAATTTTGTTATCATTATATTATATATAAATTGAATGAATCGTATACATTATTCGGGTAAATATCGTAAAAGATAATTTAAGTCATATTAAAAGACTATATTTTTTAAATATATAACGTCATATAATTTTGCAAAATATTGACCCATCATTTCTTTATAATATATATATTTATGATATACATATTAATTTATATTTAATGATATACGAGATATCTAATTAATTTCATAAAAATAATCGAAGTTGAATGCAACTTCGAACAAATAAATTTCTACAAACATAATTAATATCTATACTAACACGCTCGTAAACTTATATACACATATAATATTATTTTTTAAATTCAAACAACCGGATAATACTATCAAACATAACTCATTAACTATGGCCAATGATGATGATAATATTAATTATAATAATAATAATAATAATAATAATAATAATAATGATACAAATAAAAAAACTAATATCATTTCTTACTCACATTTATATTTACGCAACAATTTCACTCTCTGTTGGTGGTCGAATTAATAATTATTTTAAATGAAACAATCAATTAACATTTATAGTAATCAATATAATATCATAATGATTTTTTTTTGGAAGAACGTGACCCTTATCGCACAAAACGCGTAACGCGCGTTTCACATTTGTTTTTTTGTAATATTTAAAATGCAAGGCATATAAATGCCATCGAAAATCTTTGAAAAAGAAAGAAGAGAAAAAAAAGAAGAATGTGATTAATTTCTTACGATAACCTTGGCAAAAAATAAAATATGGCAAAAAATATAACTAATCTTCTCGACGAGTACGCAAGTCATCGAACTCGTGTTATTTCAAAGAATAAAATTTGCATGCTCGTTGCATTCTCATTTATCCGAAAATTTATGCATACGGTAAGATTATTTATAATATTTTTTTTATGTCACACATTAGATAACACAGTGTGTGGATATATACGTTCAGATATTATTTTGTTTTATTTATATTTAATATTACGTATTATACAAAATTATATTATTTGAATGTGGTGATAATACAAAAATTATCCATTTAAAATGAAACATAAGTTAAATGTTTATTATTATTATTATTATCTATGTTTAAATAATTGAAAATAATAAATTTACAGCCAAGGCGTTTACGATGACGTTGCATGTTCCTCGGATATAGTAAATCATGCTATACTAATCGTTGGATATACCCCAACCGAGTGGATTTTGAAGAATTGGTGGGGTGAACATTGGGGTGAGGGTGGTTACATGAGATTGGCAAGACACAAAAATCGTTGCGGAATTGCTAATTATGCGGCTTATGCGAAAATTGAATAATTTATTACTTGAGTATTTGATTAATCGATTAAAAAGAAAAAATAAACCGATATGACAACAAATTTGACTACTACTACTACTATTAAACACAAGTACTATTCAAAATTAAATTTATTCTAACTATTATTAAAAACAAACATTTAATTATATTACAATACTGTCTAACAATTATTATCATACCTATTGTCAATTTTATTTTAATTATTATCGCGCGAATATTTATTATAAGAAAACAACAACAACAAAATTTATATACTAATTTTTTAAAAGTTAATTTAGACAAAAAAAAAAATGTATTTATCTATCGATTTTATTGAAACGAAACTTTGTCGGAAAATAACTTGAACGTATGAAAAATGTTTTACGATTATTATTATTATTATATAAAATACCGGACAAAATCCGATTTGTTTTTGACGTTTGTTTAGAGAAGTTGTAATACAACTTGCGTAATACGATTTATAGATAGTATGACGTTGGATGAAAATAATTCGTTATTCAGAAAGTTGCATTATCCTGAAATATGTGTACACATTCACGTTACCTTGGATGCTCTTAAGGGAGTACGTCCATAAGGACGAATAAATTCTCTTTTTCTCTCTCTCAGCAAACCTTTCCACAACCCTTCGTACGTGCAGCCTAAGGATAAATTGGACAATGAGACTATGAAAGCTTAGTATACCCAGTGTCTCATATTCAAACAATTTATACACAAATATCTTTGATATTATTTTATTATATTTTTAAATAACAAATTTTTACGAAAATACAAAATTTATATTACGTATTTTACGTATTTCATTGTTTTTGTTTTTTTTTTTTTTTAGAAATACGAGTATAACTAACAATTTGTTTTAATAGCAATCGATATTTTAATTTTAAAACAAATGTTGTAAGAGAATATCAATACGAGTCTAACGAGTACCAACAATAATACCTTTATATTAATATTTCATCAAATTATAATAATTTAAAGTTTGAATAATTGTACGCAATTGTTATCGATACAAATTTTACTTCAAACCATCCGATAAGTATTCATTTTATCAATCAATATTTCTGTACACTCATACCATAATTATTTATTTACTCCCAATGATAACAAACTGAACACAAAAATAATATACAAATAATTAGAAGAAGAAAATAAAAAAAAACAGAATTCTCCCCCTAATTGTTTTAACAGAAAAAATAAAATAAAATTATTAGAGAGATAATTTATAATCGATAAAAAAAACATTCCTCATTTATCTGCAAATAACACGAAAAACTTTTGACGAAATTCAAAAATCTCGAACCCTTTCTTTATTCCCTTTTGCTTTCACTCCAACTTCCGACCACTTGTAAAAACAATCTAAAAGATTTATAAAGAATACAAAAATAACATACTAATCAAAAAAAAAAACAAAAAAGTGCAAAATAATTCAGTATTATTAACGAGTCAACGAACCGCGCGCACAATGCTTGCGCAATTTCCGCGTATCGAGCGAACCAAACAAAGATATACATATAAAATATATATATATATATATAACATATATATAACATATATATAAAATATATATATATAATGCATATACTTTTATTTTATATATATATATACCTACTCCTACGAAATTTCTGCCGCTACTGCATTCGTCGAGATAATTTTCGTAGGGAATACTCAACTTTCTCTCTCTCTCTCTTTCACTCTCTCTCTCTCTCTCTCTCTCTCTCTCTCACTCATTTTCTCTCATTTTCTCTTTCCATTTCTGGTCTTTATTTCTCTTACATTCTCTTTTGTATCTATCTCTCATTCCGTGGTTCTCCATCTCGTTCTTTCTTTTTCCCCCATACCTCCCCCTGTACCTCCCCCCCGGCCACCCCCCCTTGTCTCTCTTTCCGTAGGAAACTGGTTAGCACAGTGGAATAAAAGCAGCGGAGAGTTTCAACTTGCGCAAATATTAAATCGTAAATCATGTTAATCGAGAAACCGGCCGGTCGGAATGCAAATGGTTTTATTAAATTGTCCGAAGTTAACGTTGCTTATCCTCCGGCCACTAGATTTTATGGAAATTCAAGGAGAAGCCTAAAGAAATAATAAGATAAAGAATTGAAACGAAAGAAATGTGCAAAACAAAATCCAACGTGAAACCATATCGCGTACTATATTATATTATATTATATATATATATATACACAACGAATATATAATTTTATTTGTATATATATATTTTTTGTATCGATTGTATAATTAGATTGATAAATTATTTTATTCGTT
>NW_014569789.1:158760-162268 GCF_001313835.1 Polistes canadensis
TATATTATATTATATATATATACACAACGAATATATAATTTTATTTATATATATATATATATTTTTTGTATCGATTGTATAATTAGATCGGTAATTAATTTTATTCGTTTTTTTTTTTAATGGGATAAATAAGAAACAAACGTTTTATTCTCTGATCCAATATATGTTTGTATGTGTTAGAAATATAATACATACGCGTGTTTACGTATAATATATTGTTATCATCGTGTTCGTAAATAATATAGCTATTATTATTTCCGACCGATTAAAACTTAAATCTGGCAAATGTACGAGAGTTAAGAGAAACCTATTTGCACAAAAAATTTCCATGCTGTTTTTAAACCGAACGCAAAAGTAATGATTTCACATTTCCACTTATTTCTGTCACTTTGTTTTCTATTTAATTTCATTTTCTTCTCTATCCTTTTTTGTTTACTTTTTTCAAGTTATTTTTTGTGTTCATTTATTGTTATCTGTCGTTGCACGTTGTTTTTTTACTGATTTAGAAATACCCAATAGTAGTCAATAATAAAAGAATGCATATATTAAACATACGATTAAATAAATTACAGAACAACAACCTTTTTACAGTTATCATTAACAAAGAATATTCGAATAAAATAAATGAAAAAATGCAATTGAATATAATCGTAGGATGATAAACCGCAGTCGTGCAAAAATATATAATTTGATAGAAATCTGATCGTAGAATATTAAACCATTAAAAAACAATTCCCATATATATATATAAACGAAGAATAATATCATAAAAATTAACAAACAAATTCTTAACATGCTTGCCTCTTTTTTTATTAATTTCTTCGTTAATTTTTCGTCAATTCATTCACCGAACGAACAAACGATCCAAAAAAAAAGAAAAAAGGTGTCTAAGACAATTAAATAAATCTATAAATTGAAAAGAAAATATAATTCGCGTAAGAGATAAGAATTGAAAAAATATTTGCCACAAGAAAAAAAAAAACAAAAAAATATATATTATTTAAATATCATTATATGCAACATGATGATGATGATGATGATGATGATGAAATAATTGGTAAGAATATGCTAAGATTTGACTAGTATAATAAAAATAAATTATTACAATGACCCCGTGGTAATAAGTTGCGTGTGACATCTGACCAATTTGAAAAAAAAAAGAAAAAGAAAAAAAAAAAAAAAAGGGAACCATCATTATCATCATCATCATTTATCCCATCAGTAATCTCGGTATTGGTTTTATAAATGACATGGAATTCCAGTGGTGAAGGCGGCATGTTTGTGGCGCGTGCTTGCTAAAGCTGATATCAGTACTATCCGTCTTCGTCCAATCGGCACTGGCTGGAGGAGGTCAAAGTTCATATAACTTGCTTAGAGTCAACTACATTATTGGACCATCGTTACAATTCACCTCCAGTCTCGGCGCGAACGCGTTACCCGGAACATTCGCGAAAACTTATTACAGTTTTAACATTTGAAACTTTGTCATTTCAATCCTCTCTCATTTTGACATTTAACATTTGCATATATATCTATGTATATGTGTGTGTATAAATGAGAAACAGAAAAAAAAATTTCGTCATTATTACGAGAAGTATATTAAAATCGTTCATTATTTTATCTACGAACAATCTCATCTCTACTACCCTATCGTATTAATTCAAATATTATCATACTAATGATATACTATATTTGACAATTATATCTATGAAAAGGATTAAATTAATTGAAAAATTAAATATCTCTGGACCGATGAGTATTCAAAATCATACGGGAAATTGTATAAAGAAGGAGGAATGTATTTTAACGATGATGTTTAATCGTTATACTTATTCTTGAAACTTTGATATTATTATTAAGAGTTATGTGTGTGTGTGTGTGTGATCAAATGTTATTCAATCGTTGATTATTATAATAATAATTAAACGAGTAAAGAAAGAAATATATAGAGAGATAGATAGAGAAGAAATAAAAAAGAAGAAGAAGAAGAAAAAGACCCCCCACCTTGACAAGAGCAAATAAAAAAAAAAAGAAAAGATGCGATTTGTTATTTTATTACCACTACTATATCTTCTTCCTACTTTATCGATTGGGACTGACTGGCCTAAGGTCAGTAATCCCTTGATGATCGTTTGGAAATCACTGTACCCACAACCCACCCAAACAACTACGACAAGTTCACTGGAACCGATTGCTGGTGGTGTTGGTGGTGTTGGTAGTGGTTGTCTCGATTGTATTCAAAACAAGGTGGTTGTCAACGATCAAAATCCTATACAAACAGTATTGAGGGTAGAATACGTTAAGCAACAGATCCTAAAGAAATTGAGGCTTTCTAAGCCTCCGGATGTTTCGATATCACTGTCGACCTTGCCGAAGCCATTGATAAACGGCAACGTGCTCGAACTTCGACCCGGCTCGCCACTTGAACCGGAAAAATCGGCCGAGAGTTTCTATGGTAAAACCGATCAAATCGTCGTATTTCCAAACGAAGGTATTTAACACGTTTCTTCTCTTTTTTTTGTTTTTAATTTTTTTTTTTTATTAATACTATTATTATTATTATTATCATCTACGTAATATATTTATTGTTTCTTATAAATTATTATCGTGAACAAAATTACAATATTATACGCGTACTAGTTTAATAATCGATTAAGAAGAGAGACACACACTTTCGTATGATAAATTCTTGTATCTTTGTTTATATTTCTTTTTTTTTTTGTTTTCTATATTAATTTATCTCAATCGATTATTCTAAATCGTTTATTACGATAATTACGAAAAATTCAATTTATAATAATTAACGTTTTCTCAATATTATTATTATTATTATTTTATGAAAGATACAATTTTTCATCTATGTGATAAACAACATTATTCGAAACGATTTTACACAAATACGGGAAATTATTTACGCGTTTTATAAAATATACAAACGACTTTTCTACAACAAAAACAACAATAACAACAAAAGAATATAGTATATACTCCGAGGGAGGAAAAAAAAAAAACATTGAGTAATTATGAATGAAATTTAAAAAGATTTATATACTCTCACGGTAAAACTTTTTAATAATTAGAGGAAAAAAAGGGGTGCATACCGACCATTGTAAAATATTTACGTGCATTATGTTTTTAATTGCTTGCTATATGTTAAAAAGTTTGTTACAAAAAAAAAAAAGAAAAAAGATAAAGAGAGACCAAAAAAATGTTATTTAGTTCAGTCAAAAAACAAAGAAGAATCTATTAATACCTCTTTAGTCAGTGTATACAATTCAAAAAGCTATGCAACAGGTCCCATACACTGGGATTAACATATACACATATACATATATATATATATATATATATATATATATACATATATATGTAAAATCTAATTTGCTTGCACCCTTCCTGACTTCCTCCCGACCCCCTTCTCTCACCTCGTTCTCTTTCTCTCTATACATATATATATTTATATATATGTATATATATATATATATATATATCTTGTTTCAATTCACTA
>NW_014569789.1:163053-164056 GCF_001313835.1 Polistes canadensis
ATATTTTATTATATATATTTATTTTTATTATATGCATATTTATTATTATATAAGTATTGAAACGATAATTACATGGATTCTCTTCCCAGATACTCGTTCACATATATTTACAATATAAACTTATGGCAATTAGATAATTCAACACCTGAATTTATTGCAACTCTGATCACAATACTTGATCAACAATTGAAAGTATAATTCAAACGATCATGACGTTGTTAAAACATTTACTATGTTGCTAAAAATTATCTTTTGTTAGATGGAATTGAACTTAATAAATATTACCTTGACTTGAATCATAAATATTTATTGGATGTTTATTCGATTGAAATCATACGAGTATGAAAGGAACTGGGACTGACAATCTGTAACCTTGTTTAATTATTTATCGAATGACATACGATATATATGATTGCGCTTCCTGCAACTGCAATTGGACAAAAACTTTTATTCGGTCGTTTATATTCTTTTCTTTTTTTTTTTTTTTTTTTCTTTCAAATTCATAATTATTATTATTATACAAACAACATAATTGGTATGGAATTCTTATCAAACGGAAGGAAGCTGACCTATCCTCACCCAATAAGCTTTGCAAACCTTGGAAACTAAGAGCCATTTTTTGTTCGATAAAAAATATAAGAATAAAATCGATACCAGAGATTTCATCATACTTACAATATTCGTAAACACATTTTAAGAAGCGAAAAAAATAATCGAAATATAATGTGTCCGTTTATAAGATAATCAAATTTATCGAATTTAAACTGTGAATCGAGTGTTATAAACTTATTTAACATTAAATTTTCATACTTATTTTTGTTTTTTTTTTCTCCCCCAAATACACAAAATCTCGTCAATTTGATTCTACTTATGAATAACAATTTTTTGTTCTATATCATTTAAAAAAACATGAGTAGAAATACATTTTTTTTTCTTCGATATAAACGTACGTACATAATATTTTACTAATATTAATATAATTATATATCCTTTTCTTAAATAT
>NW_014569789.1:164439-167019 GCF_001313835.1 Polistes canadensis
ATAATAAACATATATGGATAATAAATTTATATTTTCTTAATATAATAAACATATATGCATAATAAATTTATATTATCTTAATATAATAATAATAATAATAATAAATTAATCCAATGTGTTACCATATCTTCTTCTTCTTCTTCTTCTCTCATATATCTAATTTGTAATAATATTTAAAAATTTCCCTAGACGGTACACACCCAAGTAGAATTTGTTAGTTCTTTGAAAATCTTACGCGTTAGTTAAAACAACACGAAATGAAACAAAAGGGATTCTACTAGCATTTGAAGAGAAACTTTGGTAAGGAAATAATTCGATTTAGGCAAATGGACGACGAGAGGGCATCGGTAGAAATCAGCTACTAGTAGCACAACTCTCGATCCTTTTCTCTTTATTATCTAACTTTGGCTAACCAAACGACCATTCCGTAACAAAGACTAAAGGAAAGTCTCTCGTATATAAATGTGTGGAAGCCAAAAGTTTGGCCTCGTTAACCCCGCTACCATCCGATTTCATTTTGAGAAGAACAATCCCGAATTAAATTATACCGACACGGTTGTCTAATACTACTAAACCGAAAGTATTCATCGTTCTATCAAATACTATACCATAGTAGACACCATTAAATTAACGTCCCACACCTCTTCTTTTTTTTTCTTATTCGTATAACACTAATCACGTTTTTTTTTTCAACTCGTTATATTATTTTACACACACACACATTATATTCATTGTATATATATATATATATTTTAATATATTTCAATTATTCATAATTATTAATGATAAGGGTTCATAGGGAACTTGGACATAAAAAGAAGTAGAACTTAATTGAACTAAGTTAGATGTTTCATCCCTTTATTGGGACTTCTTCAGCAACTGGAAATTATATTTTATTATAAATTCTTATTACGTAAGGTATATACATAAGGTTCATACAATATAATTTTTCTACATATTACCTTAATCTTTAAAGTTCAGCGTCTTTTTTCTTTAATTCGACATACATTTTTCTTTTTGTTAATAATTTCTTTTTATGTCCAAGTTCCCTATGAACCCTTATCATTAATAATTATAATTTTGGACGAGAGAAAATACTGAATTCATAATTATATTTCATTGATATACAATTTTGTAAGTAGAATGTGAAAATCGTATTATTTAAGATTATTATTAATTTTATTTTTTTATAATTAATGTATTATAAATAATATTAAAAGAAATTATTGGATAATATTCTATAAATCTTACAGATTATTAATGAATTTTTATAGATTTTATTTCATTGACAATAACATCGAAAATACTCGTTCGCAATACCCCACCCTTAACTGCTTGCCATAAATAAAATCCCATTAAGACGCTATGGAGGGGTTAAAAATAATACGATTACAAAAAAAATCTATTTATTAGATAATTACTTAAAAATTGTATCATCTTACAGATTAAAAATCATCGCGTGCAAAACAAACTAAAAATTCTGTCGTTATTCTACACATCAACAGATTTAATCTTCTTAATTAACCCGTGGAAAAAAAATGCATTGATCTCAAAAAATTACACACACACATCTTTCGATATAATTCTATTAATATCTTCGGAAAAAAAAAAAAAACATTAAAAAAGAAAAACCAAAAAAAAAAAGATCTCCTTGAATGGAATATATTATCAAAAGCCAGATAAACATTGTACGATCTCAATTTCTCAGAAGATTATTATACTTATTGCATCTCTCTGATACTAATCACGCTACTTAACGTCCGAGTTTTATCTTGGGAGAAAAACAAAGAAAAAACAAAAAAAAAACAAAAAATAATAAAAATGCAACAAAGCTATAACACGCAAGGGGTCCATTAAAATCCGTCCTTGTCGTCGAGGATCGTGATTCGGTGTTGTAATTTCGTGTAAATTTTCGCTCGAATACCACACCAACATATTCACCATATTATATACTTTCATATATATATATATATATAAACACACCCACACACATAAAACTTATATAAATGTATATATAAATGTATCCATAAAATATATCTATATCTATACATGAATACATATAATATTAAATATATATATGTATGTATGTATGTGTGTGTGTGTGTGTGTATAGATTGTAACATGAAATGGCTCAGTGGGTTTCAGTGTTTGCATCGTCGTGGAAAATTTGAAATTCATGGTCCGCGTTGCTCGTTGCTACGTTACTGTAGTGGACTCTTCACGACGTCATTGTTACTTGTCCTCATTTATACCTTTTTATTTTTCATTTTTTCCCTCCCTGCTCCCCCCCCCACCACTCCCCTCTTATTCCCTGTTTTCTTCCTTTTTTCACGGTTAAAAGAAAAACCATAAAAAGAAAGAGACAGAGAAAGATACAAATATGCAATATTCATATCCTCTAACAGCATTCTCTTCCTTCTTATAAATAAAAAAAAAAAAACAAAAGGAAAAAAGGGACAGAGACATTTGGAAAATATTAGTATTTGATTTAACAATAAATTGCGATGAAAATGATTTCGAGGATTTGATTTAATTTTTCGAGAATTGTTTTCTTTTTCTTTTTTTTCCTTTTTTTGTTCT
>NW_014569789.1:167246-168946 GCF_001313835.1 Polistes canadensis
TATTAGACTTATTAAAATTGTAATTAGTATAGACAATTAAAAAAAAAAAAATGAAATATATAATTTAAATGTAAGAGAACGATAATAATGATAATTAATTAATCACAAAGTTTCTCCTTTTTTGTTTTTCGATTAATATAATTAATAATTAATTATAATCATTTTACGTAAGATCGCGTATATACGGAAATAGATCAAATTAGAATAACAAAGTTTCTGTTTTAAGTTCGACGAATAGATTGTCGAGACGACTGGGTATTAGCTTATCTTTATTACTTTTTTTCAATCTTTTAAAATACGATAAGAAACACAAACCACGACTAAACGTAGTAACACAAGAAAGATAGAAAGAAATTTTAAAAAAGTTTGACAAATAAAAAATACAACATGAAAACACGAATAGAAAAAAGGAAAAAGTAACGGGGCGGGGTGCAGGGGGAAGGGGCGAAGGAGTGAAAAAATCCAATTGCAATAATTTTTCCTATTATACGATTACGATTTATTCGCATGTTGCATGTTGCATGTTGCATATTTACGCAATATGATTCATTCTCTTAATAGTTGTAAACAATCTATAAATTAATCTCTACATTTTTGATTTTCAATTAGATATTTTATAATACTTACTTATAATTTTAGATACATTTATACGTATATGTCTAACGATAATAACACGCGACAATGTATATATTTAATATTTTATAATTATATAATTAAACGAGATGATAATAATAATAATTATAAATAACACGTTAATAAGGAATAATTACGATTAAAATACAAACGAACTAAACCAAATATTATATTTGAAATTATTCAATTTAATCAAATGACTTCTATAGGATATCACACCCCTTTCCCCCTCCCCCTTCCCACCACGCATATCATTATTCATATTAAATAAATGATTAACTATTTGATTATACTTTTACGATTTAAATCTTTCTAATCTCTGTTAGGAAAAAAGATAAGAAATTTATTAACGATAATCGATTTTCCCCAACAAATCCTCCTCAACCCACCCTCACCCCAACCCCCACCCCACCCCCTCTCCCTCCCAAATAGAAAAACGAGATTGATCTGATTTCTATTCTAATGTGAAGGGCAGCATGTATCAGTGTAAATAGAGATTCTGCATATTCGAAGAGAAAGAAGAAGAAGAAAAAAAAAAAGAAAGAAAGAAAGAGTGAGTGAGTGGGTGTGTGTGTATGTGAGAGAGATAAAAAGAAGAGTTTGAAAATGATCGATGACCATCGACTGACACACTATTGCCAACGGATTGCCATATTTCATACACACATATGTTTATCTACATATTCACGCAGGACAGAAATGCATAAGCTTGCACACACGTACGGGTATTTCATATATACAAATCTATCAATTTTTCATACTTAAAAATTATTAATTTTTGTCATCGAGTTCTACATACATACATGCATACATACACGTTCTTATATTAATATATAAAATAAACAAAAGAAATAATGAAACTTTTATAATATGTGGTATAGGTTTATATATTAAATATATTATCATATATAGGTTTGATTTTTTCTTTTGTTTCTTTTTTTTGTCCCCCTTTTAGTCGGCTTTTACGAAAAGCAGGGATTACTGAGGGGGTATTCTTACCCGCCCCCCCCCTCCCACGGTTATTATTATTATTATTATTATAATATTTATATAATATATTATATTTA
>NW_014569789.1:171486-173897 GCF_001313835.1 Polistes canadensis
ATTGTGTATTTATTATAATATATTTTATTTTTATTCAATCACAATCAATATATATTATATTTTTGAAAATATAACGCGAATTGTTATCTTTATTGAAGAAAATTTCATGATAAAAAAATTATTATTATTCCCATTAAATATATAACACGAAAAGGGTGGGTTGAAAAGTTTTGAGCAAAATCTAACGAGACTCACGTCAAAATTTTGTTTTTGTTAATTTTAATCTCCTCTTGTAAATAAATAAACGATAAATACCATATAAATTTATTGACAAATAAAATATTTTATATTCTATTATATCACGTATTAATATACATAGGTATATTTTATTTTTATGTGTATGGTATATATGTAAATATAATAATAAAATATTAAAAATACGTATGATAGATTTATATTATAATAATACACACATGTCATATCATATCTATGAAAATTCATTAAAAAAAATTGATTATTATATATTTACATATCTACATTTTTGTTGTTAGATACCATATTATAATATTTATACGTAAAATAAATATGAGATACATTTTGTAAAATTATTACTAATGTATAATTTGTGACTTTGTTTATAATAATAATAATATAATCTCTTATAAATAGATTAAAACAAAAGAGTAAAAGAAAGATAGAAATGAAAAAATTCTCGGTGACCTTTTTAAACAAAGTATTATCATGCGTGATCATACATATATATATACATATATATTTTCTTTTGAAATAAATGAAAACCGATTAAGATATTAAAACTGGCAACAACAACAAGTTAGTTTAAGGCAGATTTACCTAACGATCGGACTTTAGACTTTAGAAGAAAAGTAACACGGATAAAAATATATTGCCATTCGTTGATATTCTCGTATCGTGTTATTATACGGCCGTATTTAATGACTATAGTTGTCACGTATGTCAGATGTGTATTATATTTACTCGTTAAAAGGACTTTGCTTTTAAGGGGAACTGAATAAACTTATATGCATGCAATTAATATCTATCATTTTATTCTTTAAACGTCATTCATATACGAGAAATACAATGAATACTAAATAAACTATTTCAAATTTCGAGATTACACATGAGAATTTAATTATTTTTATTATTTATTTATTTTATTTTTATTTAATTATTTTATTATTTTTTTATTTTATACGTTAATATATAAACACAACGCCCATTTCGTATTGATCATTTTCAAAATCAATTTATTTTAATAATATCAATCATTTTTTATCATCTCAAATAAATAATAAATCGTAAGAGATAAATTTTTTTTACACATGTACACACAAAAATATATTTTTAATTAATTCCTATAAATATTAATATACGCGAACTATATTATCGCAAGGATCTTATTAATATTATCAAAAAGTTATGAAATCCAAAATGAAAACTATTATAAACTTATTTAACCCGATTCAATAATACTCTAATATCTTTCATTACATATAACATATATAATAATAATATTAACGAAATACTTGTGTATCCATCGTATGCACATTAAGAAAAAAAACACAAAATACAATTTCATCTTTTATCTAACTCTTATCTTAACCATCCCCACACCCCCTAAGTAGATAATTAAAAAACCCTAATGGAGGAAACGTGTAGAAAAGTAAGAAAGTAGTTCTTCATAGTACTAACTAATAAAAAAAAAACCCCCCCAAGAATAAAAAAAAAGACCAGATAGAAGATAAATAGAATGGTGGGAAGAGGTTCTACGTGTTTTACAATCTTGTTGTTATTTTTTTTTTTTTTCTTTTCTTTCTTCCCTCTATCTTTTAAATTACTTCTTTTTTTTTTTCTTTTCTTACAGAGGGTTGGGTAAAGACGGACGTGGGTTTTACGGTGAAAAAGTGGGTGGAAAAACATCAGCTGAACCACGCGATGCAAATAGCCTGCAGCACCTGTTCAATCGACCGTGACACTGCACCTGTATCCATCGAACAAACGTTAAAACCCTTTTTGGTAATACATACGTCACCGTTGCCCCAAGAAAACAGGCTCAAAAGAAATTCTAATTGTTCACCGGAAATGAAGGAATGTTGTCGTGACGAATTATTCATTGATTTCCAAGACATCGGTTGGGGTGATTGGATACTTCATCCTAGTGGTTATCACGCATACTTTTGCAGGGGTTCATGCACTTCGGTTGCATCCTTGACGTTAAGTGGATCACATTATAACAACGTTATCAGGGTTAGTCACAAATTTATTTCATTTAACTATTTATTTTTATTGCGATTATATTTTGTTAATGTTTCTATAGAATCATTCAATTCAATTGCAATCACATTTGTTTGGCTACTTAATTTCGATAACTATAACTTTCGAAAGTTTTTAATTGTTTTCTTTTCTTTTTTTACACAAAAAAAAATTCAATTTAATTAAATTAATATTTA
>NW_014569789.1:173973-176776 GCF_001313835.1 Polistes canadensis
TTATATTTCTATATATATATATATATATATATAGACTTTTTTTTCTACAATAATTGTTATAAAATAAAATAACATTCGATTCGCAAAGAATTAGAAAAGAAGAAACAAATTAAAAGTATCTACTTTTTACTATTCGATAATATTAAAAATATTATCCGAAAGATATTTAACGAATCTCGATATAAAAAAGAAAGAAAAAGAAAAATTCTATACACTATAACTTTTCACGAAGAAAATAATAAAATTATATATGCATGTGGCGTCTAATGTACATGCAATATCATGAACACGTTTCTTAATAACATTAATTGGTAATAAAAGTCGTGTTCGTGTGTTCGTGTTTATTGATATTTATCATTCGTTTGAATATTAAATATTATTTTCAATTGCAATCACATTTGTTTTTCTTCTTAATTTCGAAAGAATTTTTAATTGTTTTCTTTTCTTTTTTTGCACATAAAAAAAAATTCAATTTAATTAAATTAATATTTATTATAATATATTTTTATATATATACTTTGTTTTCTATAATAATCATTACAAAATAAAATACCACTAGATTCCCAAAGAATTAAAAAATACGAACAAATTTAAAGTATCTACTTTTTACGATTATTAAAAATATTATCAAAAAGATATTTAACGAATCTGTCGACATAAAAAAAGAAAAGAAAAAGAAAAAAATTCTATACGCTATAACTTTTCACGAAGAAAATAATAAAATTATATATGCATGTGGCGTCTAATGTATATGCAATATCACGAACACGTTTCTTAGTAACATTAATTGTTAATAAAAGTCGTTTGAAGAAAGTACGAGTAACCTTATAACAACTGACTATACCATAATTTGAGCAATATAGTTTGCAACTCGTAACGATAATGGCTCGCTAAGACTCCATTATCTTGGAACATAAAACTCTGTTATACGTCAAGTCCTTCATCCTTCGTAATATCTAATAAGAAGGAAAAGATAACTATCTGAAAACATTTAATTAACATTTTCTTTTTTTTTCCAAAGTAAAAGAAGAAAAAGAAAAAGAAAAAGTAAAAGCAAAGAAAGAGAACGTTCTTGCCAACCCTTAAAACGACACCCTTCATTTAAACAGAAATAAAAATGAAAAGTAATTTAACTTCATTTCAAATTTCTTCTTTCTTCTCGATAATTTAAAAATGACACCACCATCATCATCATTATGACTTACACACACAACGTATCAATCAATTAATTAATTAAATTAATCTTACAAATCTTGAATTATATATAATATCAGATTATTTTTTAATAAATCATTTTACGCGTGTACCTGGAATAATATATATCAAAAATTAAATTATTAAGAATAAATAAATATAAATATATAACATCGTGACACCACGTCTGTGTATATGTGTGAAACAATTTTGTTTGATATTATACAATATCATAAATTCTCAATTATGTTCACTGTAAGTTAATTTCTTTTCAAAAATTCCATCAAAAAAAAGAAAGAAAAATATCATTGTCGAGTTGAAAACAAAAAAATAAATAAATGGTCAAAATCAACAAAATATGTATATTATAATCAACGTTAAATTACAGAAATGGAATCTGGTGCATCACGAAAAAGAAATTGTACCCTGTTGTTCGCCAACTCAATTCTCACCGATGCAACTTCTATATATCGACAGTAACAGCACGATAAAACAGAAGACTTTACCTAACATGGTCGTCGAAGCTTGTGGTTGTATGTGACAATAACTTATTTTTACCCCCTAACTAAGGCACACAACGAAAAAGTGAAAATTATTAAAAAGAAGAAAAAGAAAAAGAAAAAAAAAAGAATAATAATAATAATAATTAAATTGATGACACCATTTCAAACTTCTATGTTTTATATAGACTTCTATGTTTTTTTATATAGAATTTATTTTTATATAAACATTCTTCGATTTTAATTTCTTTTTTTTTCTTTTTTTTCAACGAGAACTCTTTTTCGTACACAGATAACATCGAATTTAAAATTAAATAAAACACAAATATATTATATATATATATACAATGAATAAGAATTCATAAAAATGATTAAAATTCGTCTTCGAATGAGATATAAGGTTGTTAAGTAAAATCGAGAATACTAGCAACGGAGCCATGGGAAATTAGTAGATAAAATTAACATGGAAGATGAAAGATAGAGAGAGAGAGAGAGAGAGAGAGAAAGAGAAAGAGAGAAAGAAGAATGTACAATATATGTGTGTGTATATACATATATATTAATCAAGAATTTCGTTACACCATATTGTAGCTACCTATCGTTGGAAGATAGATAAGGAAAATAAATCCTTTGGGATTGTGAAATTAAGCATGGCTTTGATGAGAAAACATTTCTTTGTTATATTATCTTATACACACAACTATTATTAATTTATATATGTATATATATGTGTTATATATAATTTCGTGTCTATGTTTTCAATCAAAAATCACATTAACTACATTTTATATAGAAAATTTTGCTTACATGTGTAATTAATATTGTTTCAAATTTGTCTATGTATGTATGTATGTGTGTGTGTGTGTATGTGTGTGTTTTTATTATACACATATATTTATGTTCTGTGTAAAACGATAACAAGAATAATGACATTAGATTATTTTAATTTTCTTTTTTTTTTTCTTTTTTTCTATTATGATTTTGTATACACACCGTACATATTATATAAATATTAATTTCTATGATTTAATGTGAAGACACGAAATTTTGGAAATATTACACTTTTGTCTTATATCTTCTTTTACATTTAAAAAAAAAATTTCTTGTTT
>NW_014569789.1:176788-190632 GCF_001313835.1 Polistes canadensis
TCTTTTTCTTTTAATTACTTTCGTTTTATTTTTATTAATATAAATTGTTTTGATTTATATAAGCAACGAATATTCGTGTAATATTTAAATATGTTTATTTACAAATTACTCGAACGATCTTATTGAATAATATATATATATAACAATATGAATAAAAGTATTCGTATATGTTAACTTACGAAAAAGAGTCTCTTGTGTAAATTAGAAAATTCAAATTATTTGAAAGCGAAAAGGGGAAGCGATTAAAAATAAATGAAAATGTAAAAAAATTAGAAAAATAGGAAGAAGAAAAAAAATAAGAAAGATATAGACCACAACAGTATTCTCTTTAGTAAATATTTATCAGATTTGAAAATTTTTTTCTTTTTTTTTTTTTGTATAGATATAACTATTAATTAGAGAGAGAGAGAGAAAGAGATATTTAGTTATCGTATAATCGATCGAATAATATTGTTTATTTTAAATAAACAAATGTGTACAATGCAAATGAATTCGTTATCCTATAATATTATATAATTTCATTTCATTTGAATATAAACCAAATATGTGTATGTTAATTAAGAAGAAATATTTCAAAAAAGGAAACAGATTTCATTGTAATGTAATATTCGAATGATAAATTTTGAAAACAAACAAAAAAATGTTACTTTTACCCCTTTTGCCTTTTCAATCACGCAAATGAGAGAGAAAAAGATTTAAAAACAAAATAAAAAAAAATTGATTTATAAAACATAATACTTATCACTTGCTTTAACGTGAGTTGTTGTATATTTCATAAAACTTGTCACGCGTGGAAATCTTCTGTATGTACGTGTAAATATGAATATTATACTAAACATAATACGTAAATTTATATATGTATATGTGTATGTATGTATGTATGTATGTATATATGTATATCAAATATGACAAACATAATGCACATATGTGTATGTAGGGATTTTTGAATGAATATTAGTAATAATGCTAATAATAATGCATAAATAAGTAATATCGTAATTATTTATATTGAATTTTGAAACGTGACGACGAACAGTCGAGTTTAATAACGTAACGTAACATTTATCATAAGAAATAGATAACGAAAGTGGCATTAAACAAAAAACATTAGTGTTATGTAACGAGAAAAATAAAAAATAAAAGAAAGAAAGATAGAGAGAGAGAGAGAGAGAGAGAGTGAGAAGGAAAGAAGTTGTAATATAGTGTAAATGAGCGAGATGTCAAGGTTACCCTTTTTTCGTATAGTTTTACTTCATTATCTTTCACTTTCTTTTTCGTTTTCTTTTTTTTTTTTTTCTTTTTGTTTTTTATTTCGACAAATTTTTAACATCGATATCATCATCCCACGTGCATATTTTTCCCGGTCGAATATAAACACGGATAATAATAATAAGAATAATAATAATAATATTTATTAGAATCCCCACGAGCGATCTTATAATTGCTCGAAAATAAAAGAAAGATCTTTTTTCTTTTCTTTTTTTTATTATAGAAAGAAAAATAGAAATTTCATCTCTTATTCATAGAAAAACATTTCGCATCGACATGTTCCATTAGAAATTGTACGCTAGATAAATTTATAAATGATTGATAATGATATCTCTTATTATCTTTAATATTATATATGTATATAATATTAAATAAAACAAAAATACTAAACAACACGTGTAAGTTATTCTCGAAATATAAAAATGATCGTATATTTATGTGTATTTGCGGTTTGCTTTTTTTTTATTATAAATAAAAATTATAAAAAAAAAGATTCAATATATATGTGTTGCATTTTTAAAAAATTAAAAATAAATACTTTTATTCTATCTACACCCATCTACCTATCTATCTATCTATCTATCTATCCGAAAACAATATAAATAAAGAATACCAAAATATAATTGCCATTAAAAATGTTCGATAGAACAAAAATTAGTGAGAATAATAATCTTCTCTCTTATTTTATTTACCCATCTATCTATCCATCTATCTATCTATCTATCTATTCGGATCCCTTTCTCCTTCTCGAAAGGTACGCTTTATACGTCGTGCACGGTAGCTCGTAACGCTCGATAAAGCTCTCTCGAGTAAATCCATCTCGCCGGTTTCTCCCTCGGCGCCATGTAAATATATCATTCGTGTTTTGCCGCGCAGTGCCACGTCTCTGCAAATGAATTTCCTGGAGCGTTTCCTTCCTCCTCTCTGCGAAAGACAGACTCGGCAANGAATAATAATCTTCTCTCTTATTTTATTTACCCATCTATCTATCCATCTATCTATCTATCTATCTATTCGGATCCCTTTCTCCTTCTCGAAAGGTACGCTTTATACGTCGTGCACGGTAGCTCGTAACGCTCGATAAAGCTCTCTCGAGTAAATCCATCTCGCCGGTTTCTCCCTCGGCGCCATGTAAATATATCATTCGTGTTTTGCCGCGCAGTGCCACGTCTCTGCAAATGAATTTCCTGGAGCGTTTCCTTCCTCCTCTCTGCGAAAGACAGACTCGGCAAAAGAGAGAGAGAGAGAGAGAGAGAGAGAGAGAGAGATAATAGTGAAACACCCCCAGAAATAGAGAAATAGTAAAAGAGAGAGAGAGAAAGAGAGAGAGAAAGTGAAAGAAAAAGAAGATAGAAAGAATACAACATGCTACCACTGTACTCCAGAATCAAGTATATATATATATACTCTTTTAGTGATATTAAGTATAATGGGAAAATAATATATTTATCAAGATTTTCGTATCAACTCTACATTTTAAACTAACGTACGAAAGACTCTTATCCGAAATTATAACTATAAAAAATATAAGATAAACATTTGTTTAATATATTATTTGATTTACGTATATATGAATTTTTTAATTAATTATTATATATGATATAAGAATAATATGTGAGATTTTTACTACGAATTATTTAGAAATTTGTTTTTAAATAGATAAAAAGATAGATGGATTCTATTATAAATAATTTCTAATATGTTTGAATAATGTGTATATGATTTACGAGGATAATGTAAAAATCTTTTCACTATAGAATTTAAATTTAAATAGAAAACAACAGAAAAAATTGGCATAGAACTGCAACAGCAGAAAAAAATGAATAAGTGCTCTTAATTATTCACTAATATCTCAATCAAAATCCATACATATAATTGCTCACTTTATTAAGTAATCATTTAATTAGTTATTAATAATTGAAAAATCGAAAAAAAAGGTTTACATCAATCTCGAAACAAGTTTTTAATTCAAGAATAATTATAGAAAGACAGGTTTTTCTAGCTCAAATATGATATCGCTCTTTTTTTTAATCTAGTAAGTCTTTTTCCCGTACTTGTCCCAAGACAATCGTTCTTAATGAGTAAACTCCTTTAATTAATAATTAAAACAAAATATCTATATTAGATTTCTAATTGTTGTTTGGTTTAAAATGTATAAAGAATTTAATTACACATTCACTTTGTGTACACTCCTTGCTATTAAAAGTTACTAGGAAATAAGAAAGTTTAAAATATATTGAAATTCTAGTAACATGGCTAAGCATCATATCGGTAACAGTAGTGATCTACCTTTATCTTATCGACAGTCGGTAATATGATTTACCGATCGAGAAAATCTAATGGTAACTTACCATCAGAATTACCGACAGTAGAAAAAACTTCACCGCAGGAGAAACCTCAAGAGCAGAAAGAAATGAATAAGTGCTGTTAATAGCTCACTAATTGCTCAATCAAAATCTATGATTGCTCGCTTTATTATTTAATTATTTAATCAGTAATTTATAATTGAAAATACAAAACTACTGTCGGTAATTCTGATGGTAAATTACCATCAGATCTTCTCGGTCGGTAAATTCTAATACCGACTGTCGATAAGATAAAGGTAGAGCATTTCTATTTTCAATATGGTGCTTAGCCGACCTGCCATGAGAGTGGCTTTTTCGGATATTTTTTTCAGGTCCATGCACCACTATAGTGGCTAACTCGAGTCGCTTACTGGCGTACTATTTAAATTATTTTATATTGTTGTAAATCATAATTCATTATAGTTAGTTTCTGAAACTGAAGGTGCAATCCAATGGTAACGTTTGACACTGATTTTGAGCGTCAAATTATGATGACTCTATCTAGCTGATATAAGTAGAATCATGTGTGAAAAAACCTCTTCAAATTCGATAAACACAATTTGTAATCGACTAAAAAATAATAGTGTGTATGTGCATATTTATTAATGTACGTTATAAATAATTAGAATCATGATAAAGAGATTCATTCCTAATAATAATTTGATACAAAATTAATATATAAATTAATAATTATATACATAAAACTTTTTAACCTAAAATTGTTATCTGCCTGACATTTCATAAACGTTGTTTAAAGAAATTTATAAAAACTAGAAAATATTAAATATTTATAAAATAAACAAAAATATATACATATATATAAATACTATAAATATATAATTATATAATAATAAAATTAATATATATAAAAAATGTAAGTGCACATGTATCTGAATACAACCTTCAAAAATGATGTCTGACGTTGACGTTTTTGTAAGTAATTATACTCTAGTTGATCCTGAAATCTATCAATTATGGGTTGACGGAAATTCTTGTAAGTTTTTCATTATATTCGATTAACATTATAATATGTAACTATGTTTTATCAAATATATTATCAATAATTCTTCAACAGCAAGCGATGCAGTTAATATATTACAACAGCGTGGAATTTGTTTACTAACTAATGCACCTTTAGACCTAGTAACTTCAGATGTTCTTGATCATTATCGTACATATGCATTGTTAGAAAAATTACTTCATACTCCAACAAAACTTGCAACTGAACAACTGTCATTTCAAATAGAACCACAAACTAGCCAAATGCTCATTGAAATGTAAGTATGCAATTTCTTATTTATCTATTTCTATAATAAGATCAAAATCATTATAATTTAATTACTTTATAGGTACTATGAATTTGACGACGTTGTTATTCGAGAACTACTAGGAAAAAAATTAACGTCCAAAAGTAGAAAAGACATGGACGAAGTATCGGAAAAGACTGGAATTACTTTAAAAAGTTGTCGTAGACAGTACGATAATGTCAAAAGAGTTTTCAAAGTCGTTGAAGATTTACCAGGCTCTTTGGTCACTAATATCAGACAAACTTTTTTACTTTCTGAAGATCTTGCCAAGTACATAGAGATTCATTTTATTATTTCTAATTATATTATTTAATACGATTTTATATATATATATATATAAATAAGTATTTAAATATTTACAGACGTTATGGAGCAGTAGTATTCATTGCTTGTTTAAGATTTGAAATGAATAAAAGGAAATTGCAATTTCTCACATTTCCCGATTTGTATCACTGTGCTAATAGTATGATGGCAGCTTGGACTTATAGATGTGTCGGATCAGAGTATTTTGATACTGATCTTGATAGAGAATTTTTGGTTGAACTCGCTGAATGTAGAATACTATTAGAAAACGATAAACATCACAAACAGTAAGTTGTATAAGATATTATATACTATATAAGATAATATACCATAAATAAATACTAATTATTTTAATATAAATATATTTCAGCTTGGTGTGCATCAAACTTAAACCAATGTTACTTGAACGTTCGTACCAAGAAGTTGATACAAATTTCCGTTCTTACACGAGAGCTATCTTAGGAATAGGCTGTAGTCTGCACAGATCTAGAGAATTAAGATTTTTCTTTCTAGAATTAGTTGAAAGATGTATAGAACCATGGAAGCAAGTTAATTGGTCTCATACCGATCTCAGAAATTTCTTATCCGTTTATACACAATGTGCATTGGATATGGATGTGTTGAGGTATAAATATTTGTCATTGAACTTTCTATACACGCAAAACATTATTTCAATTGAATTATATATGTTATCTTCCAGAGAGGTTGAAATTAGAGATGCATTTGAACGTTACATGACAGTTGTAACGTGTTGCTTATTACGGATGTATCACACATGACCAATAACAACGAGCACAGAAACAACAAACAAATTAAATGTGATAAATATTTAAAAGGAACATATCAAAACAAACAAGTGGCAAGACAGATTATTGATATGGATATAATAATTTATTACTCACTAATAAGTAATAAATAAACAAATGCGGCATGTTGAAATATGATTAATTATGTTGATGAATATACAGCAAGAGTTTGATATATTTCTGTTTTAGAGACACAAACTCATACATGAAGGCAGTTGGCAATTTCAAATATGGCAGTATATTGGTATTTATCATATTTACAAACATAGCATTTTATAATATAAATGTTCAAACAATATATCTGCATGTGTAAAAAAAAGAGATTAAGAAATTGCAAAGTATAATTTAAATATATATAATAATAGGAGTATAATTTAACATTGAAATATATGTCCTGTTCAATAAATAAAATATTTATCCTAAAATGTGGATTTTATAAATATTCAATATGTGATTGCATTATATATTTTAAGAATATATTATAGTGTGAATATATATAATCGTTGATTGTTTAAATATTCACCGAAACCTTATGAATACCTCTGTGTAAAGATTTTCTGATTTGTTAATCCCTGTAGTTGTTAAATAAACATATTATGTCGTATTTAATTTCGTTTAAAATCTAAGTCATAAACATTAAGAGACGAAAAATGTTCGCATCCGGATTGATCTTATGTTGAAGAAATTGTTCTATTTCCTTTTCTAACTTTGTACTTATTATATGTATTTATTTATACATATATATATATATAGAAATATTAAAATAAAAGAAAAAAATATACTAAAAATTGAATTTAAAAGAAAAGGAAAAACAGAGACGAAAGGATATTAATTGTACCTAAATATTTCTATCATTTACTACTCTACCCCTAATAATTTATTTACAGCAAAGACTACATCGCCTCCTTGTGGTAATGCTGCTATTTCCAAACTTTTCGTATATGGCATAGGAACATCGGCACCAGTAACGCGAATTACTGGCGCGTCTAGATGATAAAAGGCTTCACCTATAAAGATTTATCGATACATATTAGATATTAAATATAAATTTAGATAAAATAAATAAATGAAGAATATAAACTTACTCTCTGAGATTTTTGCGCTAATTTCCGCGCCTATGCCGCATTGTGGCCAACCCTGTTCTACGGTAACGCAATGATTTGTTTTCACTATTGATTGTATAATGGTATCCATATCTAATGGTCTAAGGGAACGAAGATTAATAACTTCAGCTTCTATCCCTTTCCCGGCAAGTTCATTAGCTGCTTCAAGAGCTTGTTCAACGGCCTTGGAATGTGCCACTAAAGTAACATGATTTCCAACACGTTCTATTTTAGCTTTTCCTATAGGTAAAACGAAATTTTTATCCAATGCTTCGTTAGACATTGGATACTGAACTCCATAGAGGATCTCATTTTCTAATACGACAACTGGATCAGGATCCCTTATGGCAGCTTTTAATAAACCTTTAGCATCTTCGCTATTATATGGCGAAACTACTTTTAAACCAGGACAATGACTATACCAAGCACCAAAACATTGAGAATGCTGTGCACCTACACCTGCTGCAGCACCATTTGGACCACGGAAAACAATTGGTATATTAACTTTACCCGCAGACATATAATAAGTCTTAGCAGCCGAATTAATTATTTGATCGATTGCTTGCATAGCAAAATTGAAAGTCATAAATTCGCAAATCGGTCGAAGCCCAGCCTATATCAGATGAGAATGAATAATTTCTTTAGATTACATTAATATTTACATGACAATTATTACTTACCATCGCAGAACCAACAGCAATGCCAGCAAAACCAGCTTCTGTGATCGGTGTATCGATGACACGTTTATCACCATACTTTTTCCAAAGACCCCTAGAAACTTTATAAGCACCATCGTAAAGCGCTACTTCTTCACCAAGTAAATACACTTTCTCGTCTCTTTCCATTTCTTCATCCAGGGCAGAGTTTAAAGCATCTCGCACAGTCATCTACAGTAACAATATTACATGAATATTAAAATGATTTATTAAACGAGAACGTCAGAACATAATCTTAGCATATCAATTATAACATTCCAAAGAATCTAAGTATTATCTTTATCAGTATTCAAATATAAAAACTATTACATTATTAGAATTAAAAATATGTGACCTTCTCTGTCCTTCAACAAGCAGAACTGTTAGATAATCATTATTTAAATAAATGTTAAATAATTATTAAAAGAATTAGTATTGAAAATAATTCTACGATTAAAGTCATTCATTGTTTTAACAATACATAAATATATATCTTTAAAAAATAATAATAGATTGAACATTAATTAAAGGTTATGTTCTAACAATTGGAAAATATGAATAAAATATTGAACCTGTTGTGCTGGGGCACATTTTGATGTCGAAAACGATCGTCGTACGATCCCTCTCAAGGCAGTCTATAAAAAAACAATCAAAGAGAAAAAAAAGAACGATTAGTTAAATACTTTCATTATTCAAATAGTAGACGTCAAATATTTCTTACTACTTGAATCATGTGTGCCTTGTTGAACTCTTGTATTTACCGTAAGCATTATTAGGCCTTCTAAATGGAACAAACGAGCTCGAATGAGACAACGCTGACTATTATCAATATACGTTGTTCCTTACACCTCGTGCCTTTTGTCAGGGGTCACTAAATCTGGATTTCAATTAATTTTCACCACTCCGACCAAAAATATGAACGTAATACGTATATTAACGAAGCCAAGGTTACGATGGACTGATACTCATGATAAATTTATGTAAATGAGTCCATAAAACAATGACCAATTAAAAAAGACTATTTCGAGCATGCCCAGAAACGTTTCGGTTTTATAGTGTGTAATCAAAAGTTACTGATCCTAACTAAATATTTTCGTAAATAACATTGGACAGTGTCCACTCTATACTTCAACTTAAAAAATCTTTAATATGATACTTTGTTCCTAATCTTATAAAAAAGTAGTTCATGCATTGTATAGATTTTCTAACCTAAAAAAATCATTATGTACAACATTATGTATAAAAAATCGTGAGCATCAATAACATTATAATCTTTATCATGACAGAACAAGGTATAGAATTAATATATATTTAGTCATTAAAGTTTAATCTTTTTTCTATTTGATCATATATAATAGAATTATTATTATTTTATGTCATTTTTAGATTTCTCTTTATATTTAAAATCATTCTATATATACGTGTGCAATAATAACTTCGAAATACTTATTATTCTATTTAATTTGTACATAGAATTATTTTTAATTGTATTTTTTTTTTTATTCTTAATAGAAGTAATGCCGGTCATTGAAATGGATGAAACTAGTGATGCGGATAGTGGTGATGACTGGAGTGAAACCAATGAAGATACTCAAACCGTTACATGTCTTTTTTGTAAAGATACTACCGATGGAATAACAAATGCATTGAAGCATCTTGAAGTACTTCATAATTTTGCTTTAAGCAATTTTATAACAAAGCACTCTCTTGATTCCTATTCATATATTAAATTAATCAATTTCATTCGACAAAAAAATATTCAACCAGAACAATTAAATACTTTATGTATAAAAGATTGGCAAGATGATGAATATTTATATCCTGTTATAGAGGATGATCCGTTACTAATGTATGGTAAGCTATTATTGATTATCTATGATATTAGTATGCTGTTGGCTAAGTATATATTAACATTAAAATTAATGTGTATAGCCGTTATTTGTAATTTAATCTGTAAAATTGTAATTTACTAATATATGTATATACAGGGTTTTCTGTAACTGATAGTACAAACAAGCAGGGGATGATTCTATATGAAAAACCAAGTCGAAAATATGAAATAAAATTTGTTCATATAGTTTTTCATATAATATTACACCTTGCTCTCTCGTACTTACAAGACATCCTGTATATCTGTTTATGTTTCATTGTAATATAGTAGCATTTTATGCAGTGCATTGTGTATAGTTAACATACTAATAGTACATGAGTAATAGACAGTTTATATCTGTCAATATATTTCAATGTTAATTAATTAATGAATTAATCATAGATTTGATACAACATATTATATGTATAGGAAAATGATGCATGCAAATGTTATACAAAAAATACCAAATAACGTAATATAAATTCAACATTACTCTGATATTATAATTGGCATAATATCAGGTGAGATTAACGTATAACGTTGATAACATGGATAGTTCTCAGAACATGCTTCTATGTGTACTGCTACTAATAAATGAAAAAAAATATTGGATAATTTAATTGTTTTAACGCGATGCTAGTACGTACCTTTATTGATAATACGCAAAACACAATATTTCTTAAATGAATTTCTTTCAATACCAATATTAAATTTACACTTAATAGTTTTAAATGGTAATGTTATACGCGACGTGTGCATGTACAGATATACGTGCATATGTGTCTGTACAAATATTTTTTTTTCTCCTTCAAGATGTCGAAGATTTAGAAAACAAACCTGTAAACACTATTAGTTACACTGTAAATTCAGAGAATGGGTGCGTTACTTTATCGGAAGCGCATTTTGCTGAGCTACAAAGGACGATTCAGACACTTAAAGCACAACTAGAACAACGTGAAATAGCATGCTTTTTAGCTAAACAGGTATTAAGATGTGATCATTGTATATTGTATATGATTTTCTTTTTTTATTATTTTTTTTTTATCATGCTAGACGTATTACTATAAAGAGATTTAAATTAATATATTAATACAATTTCAGCAAGTGAACGAGATGGTAGAAAAAGCACAAAAATTAGTTTTGGATGACGAACAAGAGAACATAGAAGAAATAATTGAAACGAAACGTAATTCGCATGCCGATGAGGGATATTTTAATACATACAGTCATTTTGCCATTCATCATGAAATGCTGACAGTATGTATATTTATTTTTTATATAAAATATCTTTTAAGTATAAGATTTGATATTAATATTTTCAATAAACGTATTACATATAAATAAAATATCATATACTTTTTCTTTTCTCTATAGGATTCAATAAGAACAAAAAGTTATCGTGATGCGCTGTTTTCAAATTCTACTAGATTTAATAATTGTATAATGTTGGATGTTGGTTGTGGAACAGGTATCTTGTCTATGTTTGCAGCAATATCTGGTTGTCGCAAAGTTATTAGCGTTGACCAGTCTGATGTAATATATCAGGCTATGGATATTATAAGGTATCTTATATAAATGAAAATAAAATATTAATTTGAGATTATTCTTATTTGCATAAGAAAGAGAGAGAGAGAGAGAAATATTTGATAAAAGTATAAACATATGTTAATTTTAATTTTATATTTATTATAGGGAAAATAATTTAGATAACGTTATTACGTTAAAGAAAGGTCGCTTAGAAGATATCTCGCTCGGAGAAGAAAAAGTAGATGCTATTATCTCCGAATGGATGGGATATTTTTTGTTATTTGAAGGAATGTTAGACACAGTTATTTATGCAAGGGATCATTATTTAGTCGCTAATGGTGTACTAATGCCAAACAGATGTTCAATGAGTATAGTTGGAAGTGGTGATACACGTAAGTAAAGTAGTAATATTTTAAATCGATGTTACAAATTTTATATATAGTTTTTCTTATATATTTTTTTTCAATTTATATTACGAGAAAGTAATGGAAGATAAATTAATTTTTAGAAAGATACGTGGATTTGATTGATTATTGGTCAAACGTCTACGGTTTTAAAATGAGCTGTATGAAAAGCGAAGTTTTGAAAGAACCAAGCATAGAAATTTGTAGGTCTGAATATATTATAACCACTGCTGCCGAAATTCAGACATTTGACTTATACACAGTCACTACAGATTGTGTTAACTTCTCCGCACCTTTCAATTTAACTGTGAAAAAAACAGGATCATTGACTGCGATAATTGGTTACTTTGATGTATTCTTTGATTTAGAAACTGCAATCAATTTCAGTACTGGACCAAATGCTTCTCCCACCCACTGGAAACAAACAGTATTTTCTTTAAAAGAACCTATTAGTATAACCGAAGGTAAGATTTAAATTAATATATATTTCTAACATTATAAACTATAGTATTAAAAAAGAAATAATATAAAAATTATTGTTATAGGTGAAGTCTTAAGCGGCAAATTAATATGTCGCAGGCATATTAAAGATGTTCGTGGTTTGATCATTACCATTCACATCAAAGATTTTAGTCAAGTTTACTATATGAATTAGATTTAATGGATATGCTTTTGCATTGTAAGTCTATTAAACAAAATTTATATCTTTATTAAATCGATACTTTTAGTATGTTTATCCAACTTTCTTTTCTTTAATCTTTTTTATTTTTTTATTTTTTATTTTCAATTTTTCATAGATGCACACAATAACAAAAATAATAACGTTTAGATATCATCTAGAAGTTACTACCATCGTAGAACACATTTTAAATTTCTTACTTTGAACAATTTATACATTCCATTGTGGATTGTATTGCATTAAGTAATTTCATGTGCATTAGCAGACAGTTCTATTTAATTTGATTGATTCTGAAACACAAAGAGAAGGACAAATAATATTTTCATAAGACTATACGCTTAATAAACGAAAGATAATCATGCAGTTAAAATAGTTCCATTCTAAAGACAATTAAATAATATCCTTCTAACAGAATCAAAAAAACAAACAAAATAAACGAAAATGAGTGGCCTTAGTTTTTTTCATTAGATATTTTTAGATCATAATTTAAATAACAGTTCTACGAATAACATATACACATATACGAACTGTTGATATTATTAAGCATCGCTTAACTCCTACCACCTAATATGCCTTAGCTTTATTCTATTGTGGACCACCATTATTTTTCCAAACTATTTAAACATTTGCTATGAAGCTACTTTTAGTCAAATTGTAACAATAAAAATAATAATATTATTATTACAAAGATTAAACAACACGTAGAGAGAAAGAGAAAGAGAAAGAGAAAGAATTAAAATAAAGTATTTTTTAATAGCATTTAATATATGCTAAACGTTTGCATGAAAATTTTTTAGAGTAATAATATACTATGTAACAAAATATTATATGCCTGTATCTATTAAATTAATATTATTCATTTAAGAATATAACAGCAATATTATATTCTATTGAAAATATTAAAATTTAGAAAAACAAAATTTAATTAAATTAATTAATTAAATTTACTATGTAATGTTATACATTTACTTTAGGCATATAAAACAATTGATAATACCATCTTATCGCTATACATTAAGCTACAATTTTTTCTTCAACGAAATTAAAATGATATTATCTATTATAAAAGTACTTCTTAGAAAACATTATTTAATGAAAAAGATAGAAAGACGAAGAGTAGATAAAGAATTTGTAATTAAACTTGTATTTCATTATTAATGCTTAAATATACATATTATTATGTGCTATTATTTGCAGATATAATTTAATATCGAGACAACTCTGTAAAATATATTTCTTAAAATATATCTCATATACCAGAATACAATAACAACAATAACAAACAAAAAAAAGAAACAAAAATAATAAATATCATTTCTAATATAATATTTTCAGACCATTTTATTCTTTTTTTCTTTCTTTCTGTTTCTTTTTACTATGTTCGTTCAATAGAAATAAAATATTTGATGGCATAACTTTAGTCAATCGTAGACATTTATAGTTTCAGAACTTCTTAAAAGCAAGTATATTGAGAAATAACTGAAATGAAATATATATATATATATAGTAATAAGTGTAACGTACAATTACTTATTT
>NW_014569789.1:191672-216928 GCF_001313835.1 Polistes canadensis
TATATATTTATAACTTCAGTCAATATTAATCAACGTTTGCTTAAAGCCATATTACATTTCTTTTTTATTTACAATTCCTGTTTTTAATTTGTGTTTAAAGTAACTTCTGCAAAAACGATGTTATAAATTCATCAAATGATATTAATTAATAATTGAGACATCTATTTCAATAAAAAATTATGACTTCATCGATGTCATAATACCAATTCGAACGTAACATTTTTTACTTTAGAAACATGTTTCTTAATCAATCGACTAATTCTATTAACATATAACTATACATATGATCGAGAACTATAATTGAAGATAAAAACTAGAAGAAAAAAATTACATTCTTGACAAAGAACGATGAATATTATTTAAAATTATTATTTGACAAATAATCGCGTTTATTTGTAATTAAAAAATCAAACGAATATAAAATGGGCACAGAAATTAAAGAAAAATCTTTTTATAAATAAATAGAAAAGGAATTTTAAAATAAAACTTGTGTGTTGTACGTTTTAAAAAATTCCATTGATTTCAGATTTTCAATTAATTCCATTTTTCATGCAAGCATTAATAGTCTATATGATGTAATATTATAAATATTACATATCACAATAATTTACATTCGTTTATAAATTTCCAATATAAGAAGATATATATATATTTATATTGAAGAAAATATCATATAAAACAAAGAGCAAATCTAATTATTTTAGCAAAATTTGTTAAATCAATCAAATTGTACGCTTATAAATTTCAACGAACAAACATATCGAAATTTTTCGTAGAATGATTTATCTTTTAATTTGAAAAATATTTTATTCGAATAACAGATGTTTAAATATTTTTAATACTGTTGCATTTAATCGTAAAGATGCAATTATATATTCTTAAATATAATATTTTGTAAGATTACAACTAATTTCACTTCAACAATATTTTTCTTTTTTTTATATTCGATACATCAATTATCGTAAAAAGAAATTATTTTCTGGCAATTAATAAAAAATTAATATAACGGAATTATTGTTTAAAGATGAAATCATTTTTTAACATGTGTTTATTTTTCTATTTGTTCTTTTCTTTTTTTGCATCATGTAATAGCATACGTACTAAACATGAATATCACTTCAACAATTTATTATAAATATGTGCTATATAAGTATTATATCTTGTACTTTGATCATTTTCTTTATATAACAAATCATTTCTTTTTATAGCTGGAAATATTTTAATAAGCACTGTTTAATTTAGAATTTTATTCTCTTTACATTAATTAATATTTTTTTGTTTATCAATATGGCAAATAATTGTATTTTAATCATAATTACTTTTTTGGAAATAATTCAAGTAAATACTTTTTTCTATACCTACATAATGTCTGCATATTTAAAGACTGTTCCTTGAAATGTTAGGAAAAAAAAAATATATATATATATATATTGTAATAAAAGAACATTTCATTCACTTATACTAATAAGATTCAGTTTTGTCCCAGTGATATAATGGAGTGAATTGTAGTCGTAAATGCTCAGTCCAGAAATACTCTTCATTTATATTTAAAAAAACATTATCATCATATTACTCACATTCTTCTTACGTTCTACTTGATCTTATTAATTTTATAGATGTGGAAGTCTATCCACTTCACCCATTTCAGTAAAAGTCTCATCGTCCATCGTATAACTCAACATAAACTTTAAAGATACTGATTGCTAAAATCATTTTTAAATATAATTATATCATTTAATCATATACAAGATAAGAGTATTTGTAAGTTGTCATAATATTTTGTATTTACCTTAAGTGGATTTGCAATTAACATTATTTGTGTAATCGCTGAAGGTGGAAGAAACGGATTATGTGCTGGTAATTCTGTACCAGAAGGAAGTTGAAGTCTACATTTACATTTCTTTATGTAAAGAAATAAAAAAGTATAAAATTAGAATAATATGCTATTACACAATGAATAAGAGTTTAATTTTTATCTTATTTTTGTATTACCTTAGGTACTACTGCTTGGAACAAATAATTGCTAAGTGGTTTGGCATTTTTACTCATTGTCGTAACTACTATTACAGAAACATCTGGTCTTGGACTATCTTGTGCAAAATGAAGTACTACTGAAATATCATTTTTTTCTTCTATTACTGTTATTGGTGGATTTTTACCTATGCAAACAGATACAATTAATGTACACTTATAACATAAATATATATACAATTATAGATAGTAAATATTTTTATATATACCTGGCTTAATATCTTGAAGATTAACATTAATATCAGCTAGAGACTTGATCATTGGTTCAGAATCAGAAGTCAATGCTGATACATCGTTTACTTTTGTTGATGTGTTTTCTTCGCTTGTTTCAATGTTTTTATTTTTATCAGTAGGTTGCGATACATCGACTAATGTATTATCACCGTTAAGAATATTAGGAGATATTAAATCTCTTTTGACTTTATCATTTTCATTTTTACTTGATTTATCTACCGTATTTTGTTGCGTTGCATTATTATTCGTAGAAGTTAAACCCATAGAATTGTGATGATCAAATTTCGATTGAAGTTTAGCAACATGAGCTAAAGACATTTTTCTATCAAAAAAATAAAATATGAAGATTACGATATAAAAGCGATATTAATAAAAAGAGAACGAATATTAAGAATATTATATTATTAACACTAACTTTCCATCCGAAGGCAATTCTTTTGCCATTTTATATGACAAACTTTGTTTAAGGAGAGATTCTCCTAATTCATTTAATTCCTCTAATGCTCTGGCTTTGCTATCCATTTTCTTCTCAGGTGTGTCAGCGTTATCGCCAACTTTAACAAAATAAAATGATAATACTTATGTAGTTCGTAAATATTGGTTTAATAAACATACATACTTTTCTTTCCATTTTGTTGAGAATTTATTGGATCCATTATCAATGGTTCCGGCATTAAAATATTTGTATCTGCAGTTAAAGAGAAATCCATAGACTTTCCTAAAGAATTAAATATATCTCCAAGAACTTCCATATCCGACTGTGAATTTGTTGTCGCTGTATTATTAGTTTTATCTGTGTCCACATTTAAAGTACATTCAGAACTAGCAGCATCAATCGGAGAAGATAAATCCAATAATGATGGATCATTATTAATATTTGTTTTAGTAAATTTTTGACCGAGAATTATCACAGCAGTATATTTATCAAATACTTGACCTAATGCATCATTCGCTGCGAGTACATCACCTAATATACATACTCATATCTTATATTATGAAAAATAATAATAACTATACTGATATCAAAATATAGCTATAAAAATTGTATTAAAATTCAATAAAAATTATTGAATGTGTTACTATATTAAAAGTAATAAAATATTTACCAAGCATTTCTTCACTGTCTTGAGTTTCATTAGCCAATCTTAAAACAGTAGGTTTTAAACGTTCGCAAGCTTGATGAAGTTCTTTCATTAATTCAAGATCTTCAGGACTAGTTTCATTTTGATTATATGAATCTAACATTTCAGATAATAATTTGACATTATTATGAACTGATTCCAATTCCATGATCCTTCGTGAATTCAATTGTACTCTTCTTTCATCCTACAATAAATATATTAATATTATATTCGAAGAAAAATATAAAACAAAAATATAACAGTCGTATATTTCTTTTATTTACCTCTTTTACCATGGTTTTGATCAATCTATTAGCAGCTTGTAAATCACCAGGATTTTTACTTTGTAATAATTTCTGTAACAACTTTGATTTTTCCTCATCCTCAAATATCGCATTCTTTGCTTTAGGTGTTTTAAAGGCTTCATCTGTATCACTAATAATAGGTACTGAATCCTCCTGTAGTTTCATATTGTCTTATAATCTTCAGATATTAGATATTTGATTTTATAGAAATATTTTAAGTAGATCAATATGACCAACCTCTACGACTCCTTGCTTTCTAAGCATTTCGTAGGCCTCCTTGATTTTTGATTCTCGTGGATACTCTTTCGTCCATAAGTACAATAGCTGTAATACTTTTCGACGTACAGCGACAGGAGTTGTATTACCTAAATATTTTGGCGATACAAGTCGTATCATTTCATTCAAAAAACGAAACTTTCCAACCTCTGCATGGAAATTTGGACCGCATCTTCTCATACAAGTATCTAACACCTATATCAAAATAAAATTAATTATTTAGGAAAAAAACACATTTGTATCTAATTACTAATTAATATATTTACTGTAAGAGCTTGAAGAGCTTCAGATTCGTTAGACGATTGAATGTGCGTTGCTAATAATTTACTGCCTATTTGAACACCTTCTGTTTCCTTCGTAACCATAACACAGAACGCTTCGATAGCTGCTATATCAGATTTCTGATTTTGTGGATTCGTAGCTCTTTCTACAAAATATAGTTTACAATGTAATATTTGTTCATTGTTTGTTTCTACAAATAAACTAGATATTTATTACAAACGTTTAATGAGCAATAAAATGAAAATATATAAAAATAAATTAGAAAATTAATGGATAAACAATAGAATCATTTTAGTAATTATTTACACAAACATTTATTTACAAATGATTAGATAATGTATTATTTAATAATACTTACGAATCAAAGCTTCAAGACTGGTCGTTACAACATCCATTTTAATAGATTTATTTACTCGGTTAAACCTGTTATTAGACGAATATCTTAATGACAGATAAAGTAACACAACCATGTCATCTTGAATCACTTGCCGAAAATCTTATTTCGTCATTTAAACAGAAACTTTAAATATATAGTATGGAAAGTTATTATCGATTATATATTATTTTTATTATTCTTCAATATTTGGTGATATCAATTAAGCTATCTTTAGAATTTTAATAATCTTTTATCTTCTTATTTCTATTGTATAGTCATCGCCGACAATCCTCTAGTAAACAGCTGTTCTATCACAGAATCAAAGATCGCTAGGTAGGTAGATTACAAGAAACAGAGCAGCTAATGTAATGTCAAAAATATTACTACATCACACATACATGTGCACGTGCATTAAAACACCCTAACACAATTCTCATTAAATTTCTTATAACATTTTTTGTTATTAATTTTTTTTTAATGGGGACCACTTAACCTCAAATATTGTATTCTGATTAATATTACTTTTTATTCGACAATAATTATTAATCAAAAATTCAAATATTACTACACCACACACGCACATATACGTACACATATATCATTCAAAAACCCCAGAAATTTAAATTAAATTCTTTATAATATTGTTTAATTTTTTACAAATAGGGATTGCCTTACCTTAAATATTGCATTGTTTTTTAATTAACAATTGTAAATAAAAAATTGAAGATTATTTACTAGTTTATATTAAAGTTTTTAGTATATTCCAAGTTGAATATCAAACATATGCTTGTATAGAGACTTCACATGAATTCAATAATATACAAAAATGTTCTAGAATAATTATAAAAACAAATAAAAATTTAGATTTTAACTTACCAAGTTAATATTGTTTAGTTGATGGTCAGAAAATCATTTAGAAATTGTTCTAAAAATTTGAACATAAAAGGAAACAATACTGTCCAATGTTTTTTGTTAGAATAGTACATACATACACAATAATATAAAGAATCCTCATCTTTAATTTTTGCTTTTAAAAATGTAAAAGTTATTTTATACTAATTTAATATGAAATAAAAGCTTAAATTTAAAAGAATTTAAAAAAGTATTGCAATCTGTATAATCAAATTGGTAAACTATTGTTATTATTGTTTAAAAAAAATTCCCTAAACTCGTATTATTTATTTGATGAGAAAATATAGTAAACTTTTGTTTTTAAATAATTTAAAACTTGTCAAAATTACGAAATTGATACTTTTCTTATATTTTTGATATTTTGCCGTATAGTTTAAATATAACATTAATTTGTTAAAATTTTAATGTGTGTGTGTTTTAATTAACTAAAAATTACAAATTTGTTATTCCTATGAAACTATGTCACATTTTTGCACGTAATTAGTTTATAACTTCATCGATAGATGGCAATTACATAAAAATGCAGGAGTGTACCTAAAATTTTTTAAGCCTGCATCTTTTTATTTAGCACTATACATTTTTTATTTTTTATACTTTCAATAATCTTTTTACTGACAATATTAATATTCTTAATATTAATAATATAAAACAAACTATATCTCTTTTTAAAATCATATCAATTGTTTGTTAACCAAATAAGTTTAAAAATAGTTAATAGTTTAGTTTAAAAATATTACTGAATCTTTTACGATAAAATTAATTAAATTAAACAGAAATTTAAAGTAGATATATATTAATACCATTATTCTTAAAAAAAATAAATTATATAGTTTTGGAATAAATGAAATATAATAATTAAAGAGATACACTTGCAGCAAATAAACAATACTAAAGTCCCTATTAAAAAAGAGACTTAGTGCAGTGGTGGGGATATACCCAGCATGCGCCATTAATGCACGCCAATGTACACTTCCTATACTGATCAAATTTGTGATTAACTTCGTATCAGTGCTTTAAATATCATAGGATTTACTCAAGATAGTGTTCCTATTAAAAGACTAGTATAAAAGTTTATACTTTATACTATTTTAATCTGGTTATAATATAAACTATGTGCAGATGTGTTATGGCCACGTGATAAAGAAGACTTCTTATTATTGGTTGCGTAGTCAACGATGCAATAATTATTTTCTGCGCATGTACGCTTCAGATTTTGCAACAAAGCTAAGTTTCTCGAGTTACGCGTTGATAGTATTTGTGGAATTAATTAATGATTCTCACTATTAATATATGTAAGGAATGGCACATAATGTATAAAGATATGAGTATAGTGTAACTGCGGTGTTCGTGGACTCCTAAATTCAGGTTAGTTTTAGTTAAAACGTTTGAAGAATAAGTAACTTAACCTAACACGTGTTATTAATCGAATTTTATCTGCACGTAACCAATGGTCAACTAACATTTCTAATTCAATTCTAGTAAAAGTAAAATCTATTGATTATCTTTTCATTGATTTTATCATTTTTGTTTTGTTTTATTTATATCAAATGTTTATGAATTAGTTTTGGTTTTTTAATAATTAATTGTGAATATATTTTGTTTTTTAATTTACAGATTAACATTCCAGTATATGTTGGGGCGCATTTATTCACGATAGCTGTACATGCTTTTAAGCCCTACAGCAAACAACACGACGCTACACCGGTGAGTTCCAACACAAAATATTGCTTGGTAGTACGGCGGACACTCAAAGCCAACTAACCATGTCTGTACAAAGTGTTGCTCTGGCATCTCTCACGGCCACCTATACCGACTCGGAGGGCGAAGACGGGGTGGAAGACGACCTTCAGGAGAATTCGAACACTCCCCAGGGGGCCGCCCCGCATAATGCCCAAGTCGGTCAGCCCCAGGCTCTCACCAGTCCCAAATCTGGCAGATCAGCCTCAAATAGTCCCAACGTTGCTTCCAGTCTTGGTGGCAAGTCTAAAAGCAACTTGCCGAACGCGCCCACCTTAGTAACTGATGTAACATCGAAGGTGCAGAGATTGGTTTCATATTTTGATGATACAATAGTTTCCGACGATGAAGGAGCTGTGCCGATGGTGGTTGAGGAACAGCCTTCAGAAAATGGAAGGCCTTCCTTGACTACCGAGCAGTCTCCCTCGTGTCAAGGAGAATTAGTTTCAGATGGGGAAACAGATTCTTTTGGAGTTGTAATACCACCTGAGCCACCAGGTCAATGTCCACCGGAATTACAAGAAAAAATAACAAAACTTTTTAGGAAAATGGAGAGCGGCGGTTTAGATATGAATAAAGTCATACAGCAAAGGAAAGATTTTAGAAATCCATCTATTTATGAAAAATTAATTCAGTATTGTAGCATCAACGAGCTGGGTACAAATTATCCTCCAGACAGATTTGATCCATTTAAATGGGGCAAGGATTCTTATTACGAGGAATTGGCTAAGGTACAAAAAGCGGAAATGGACAAACTTGAGAAGGCTAGAAAGGAGAAAACTAAAATCGAGATAGTATCAGGTACTGCAAAACGACCAAACAATTCTTCCAGTACAGCAGAAGAGGATGCTAAAAAAAGAAAAAGTAAGTGGGATCAAGTTGCAACTGGTGCCACTGTGTCGGTAAAACCCACAGTTTTGTTATCTCAACCAACTTTAACCACGTTAACGTCCTCTGCAACTGGTACGAAGGCAACTGTTATATCAGCTTTTGGTTCATTACCAAAGAAAAGACTGTAACATATCGTGTAAATTTATTGTAAATACTATTTGTTTCAAACAAATACTTTTCATGTGTTTTTTACATTTTTTGACTTGAATTCACATGTTTACATTAATGTGCATTGTATCAAGCGTATCTCTCATTTTCTTTTTTGTTCTTTTACATGTGATTGTACAGAGTACTATAAACGTTTTTGCGATGATATTCACAAATTTTCGTTTCATTAGCATGATATAAAAAAAGCGTTAAATATAAAGAAAAAACATGATTTGATCGGAATTTCCAATAAATCCTTTAGGATTTAATGCACGTTGACACACATTCTAGATGATATTGTTTTAATGACAGTAATTTATGTTTCTTTAATGATTAAAGTTAGAAAAAGTCTGCGTTGAATAGTTGATATACTGTATCCATCCATATAATCGGTAAAAACAAACCAAACTTGCATCTACGTTCAAATTGCACAACCAATAATAATGCATTCTTGATTTTTCAGTTTTTTACCAGGAGATATGCATAAATTATGTATATAAGTATCACACACACAAATCTGTATCTAAGCATCACATCAAAATATGAAGTGTGATCGTGTAAGATGTTTCGCATATGAACCTATATGCTTAGATGCATAGAAAATTATTCGAAGTTGTTAAATTGTAATATTGTGGTTCGTAGTATCTATGCAACAATAATATTAAGATACAGATACAAAAACTCTGGAGTTGCAAGAATTTTCTACAGTGTTATAAATAGGTAACAAAATTGCGTGCGAGTTGTTTCTTTTTTTTTTTATGTATATTTTTTTTATTTTTTTCTGTTTGATTGATTGATTGAAACATACTTTCTTATCAATATCTGAACTGTGCGTTATACAAAGACATCATTGTACATATAAAAGAGAAAGTTCTCAGTACTTATTTACTTACTCATTTATGTAACTTATACCACATTCATGCAATCTTTTTTTTTATAAAAAAATTATTCTACAATCTTTCAAACTAAAAATATATATACATATATATCTTCAGGGTTTAATTGTATATCCATGCAAAATACATGGGGGAATTGTACAAAATATTTATCAACACATGAGCTATGTCTATTTATTTAATATATGATTAAGAGAGAGAGAGAGAGAAAGAGAAAGAATGAAAGTGAGAGAATGAGAGAGACAGAGATAGAGATGGGGGGGAGAGAGATAGCAAAACAGATTTTATATATCTCTCTCTCTCGTTTCTTAGGCTTATTTTTTCACGTTGATGCAAGTATATATATATATATATATATATTATGAATGTGGTATTTAATTGTAGATGTGTTTTGTATACACCATTATCTTCAGTCAAAATGCCATAATATGTAAAGTAAAGAGATCAAAGTCCTATTTAAGACCTCTTGCGTGGGAAAAGAAAAGAAAAAAAAGAAAAAGAATTAGAAGTAACTATGTAGAATGAGAAAAAGAATCTGTAAACTCTGCATTTCCATTTCGATCGTTTAAAAATAGAAAGAAAAAAGATAATTTCTGTTTAGATTAATTTTTCCCCAGTTGTTGGAAGGTAGGTGTTTATATTTTCTTTTTCTCTCTCTTCTTAATCTTTGGTCCACTGTGAGAACTATTGTTAATAGTTAAAATACTGAACACCAAAAAATTATTATATATATGTCTTATAAGGATTCAATGTTGGCCTAAAAGTATTACTGACAATTCAAATATTATATTCATTTAAATTATATTTTAATTATTATGTGTTCCAAACAACAACGATAATTAACAATTTTTTATCATTATGTTCTCGATGAATCGTAATATTTTTATTTCTTAGGTATCAATCCTTTTTTAATGTTCTATAATATTAAAAAAGAGTAACATAAATATATAAATCGTTCAATTATTATATATGATGATACGTCTTATGAATCTCTTGTACTGTCAGTTACACTTTCAGGCAAAACGACTATATTTTTTCAAAGTTGTACCATAAACTGTTGAACCCGTTCTATAAACAAAATTATACTACTGCCGCGATTTCTAAATTTATAATAATAATACGCTGCAAAAAAATAAAAAAGGGGGACAGTCATGAACGCTACAGTTGTTCAGTAAAAAGAAAAAAGAAAAAGAAAATTTTAATTAATATAAATATCGCATAAATTACCTTATTTTATATTGTAATCACTTAGGTGAACTGTTTGTGAAGACATGTGAGCTTGTTTTCGGTTAAAAAGAAAAAAAATTATTATTATTATTATATTATTATTATAATTATTATTATAATTATTATTATTTTTATTAAATACAAAAGATTAAAAAAGGTGTGAAAAGAAAAAAAGTAAGAAAAAAAAAGAATAAAGAAAATTAAATATATAACATAATAATGTTATCGATTTACAATTTATCATTTATTACAGATAAAAGAAATAAAAAATTGTGTATAATCTTTTACCAATTGACTTATTGTAATCGAGTACCTCTAATAGAAATAATAGATAATAATCGCATGTCGAGTAAATATTAAACAATGTTATCGCGTTTTAATGTAGTCAAATAATCGTATGCAAACAATGATAAACATTTTTGTTTTGCCTTTGAATGATTGTATATATATATATATATATTTATTCAAATATGTACATTTAAATTTGCGGTGAAGCGAGCAGCGATGCGCAATAACAAATAGAGCGCGACGTGCGCATACGCATGCGCAAATAGACTATTGCACCCGCGAACTTCGTTAAACTTCCGAATACTTTCGAAAAGTATATGAAATTTTTATCTTCGTTATTTCTATGCTTTTCCTTTTGTATATATATATGTATATATATAAATATTATCTGCTTTACGATGAGAGAAAGTAAACGAATATAAATGATCGAAGAAATATTTCAATTGGTTGGCCAACGGAAGTTTTGTGAAAGCGTTAAACCAATCAGGGCATCCTTTCTCTTATAATTCGTTAGAATCGGTGATTGGTTGAAAGTTTAGCTGGTTGTCACTTGCAATCATTCTTCCCGTTTGAGAGAAAAAGAGAGAAAGAGTACGCACCCATGTTTTCCAAGTGATAAAGAGAGCACACACGGATCTCAGAGGGTGAGATCGCGCGGCTCATCATCAACACGGAAATATACGGTAAAAAAGAAAAAGAAATAGAAGAGAGTTATTAGATAAATAATTATTAACAATGTCCATTGGATTTCATCGTTTTTAACGCTAAGTGTATAATATATTATTATTATTTGTGAACGTGAAAATAAAGGAGATAGAATTAAATCCGTATTGGAGAAAGAATAGAAGAGTAAAGAAAAGAAGAGAAGTATTAGAAGAAGAAGAGAAGGAGAAGAGAAAGAGAAGGAAGAGTAAGAAGAAAAAGAAAGATAGATAAAGAAGAGAAAGAGAGAAAGAAAGATCGGTATAATTTGGGCGCACATCGGCTGCTGCCTTACCACTGCCGCATGCGTAATAATTACTTCTTATTCTCAAAACTCGATCGAAACATATTATCCGACCGAAGAGCACTCTTTGGGCTCTAGAGGAAAGAGGAGATGCTGTAATGGCTGCCGTTTCATGAAATGAAGGTACCCAGCCAGTTTTGTGGTTCCACGATGGAGGAGAACTCCAGTTCTGCGTCGCAAAATCACAACGGTCAATTATCTGGTAGTGCTAACGTTTCTCTAACCAATAACAAGCATCAGGGTAGTGACAATGGCAGCAATGGTGATGCCAAAGATCAGAGACCACAATACTCCATGCCTGGTATTCTGCATTTCATTCAACACGAATGGGCTCGTTTTGAACTCGAAAGATCACAGTGGGAACTTGACAGAGCTGAGTTTCAGGTATACGTTTAATCATTTATTTTCATTACCAATTGTCATTCATATACTATTTACTATATACATATACTATTACGAGATATCATCACTTCACATGTCCTATGACAGGACATAAAGAACTATAGTACACAAAGATACGCTATAGTATTATTTTTTTTTTTAATTTTCATTATTGCTACTTTCTTTTTTTTCTCTCTCTCTATATATATTTCCTTTTAAAAAAGTCGAATTTTTCAACAATTAATTTCTTTGCAATATTATTTTGTAATACTATATACTCTCTCTTTTTTATATATATATATAATATATATATATATATATATAGTTTTAATGATGCATAAACTTCGATAATACTTATCGATATTTTGTATCACCTATTTTCAATTAACTTTTGAACTACTTTTTTGTTTCGATACATTTTCTATGTTTTTTTTCCACTTTTTTTTATGTATACATTTTAATGATGCACTAAATTCTTGACTTTAATAATATTTAACAATATTTTGTAGAAGTTAATATTTATAAATTATCAATTATTTATTATATGAGATATTTCACAATTGAGACTCATAAACTTTGATTTAATGAGATATTAGAAAGATTAAATGAGATTTTGATGAGTAAAGATAAAGAGAAAGAGAGAGACAGGAAGGGATATACAGAAAAGAAATAGTCGAGTGGGGGAGGCTGGAAAAGGAATGAGAAGAGTCTTTATAGATACAAAAGTTTATATAAAAGCAGTATAAAAATAAACTATAAAAAAGAACTTACACCTGATAGACAAGAACTTAATGAACCCACAAGTATTACTATTATTGATTATTAAAAATAATAATATTTCATTGAGAAATAAAAGAATAAATATCATAATGTATATTTTATGAATAACAACAATGACAACTCGATTACTCAAATCAATATTTCTTTTATAGGCTAGGATAGCTTTTTTACAAGGCGAAAGAAAGGGACAGGAAAATTTGAAAAATGATCTAGTAAGGAGAATAAAAATGTTAGAATATGCACTAAAACAAGAGCGGTAAGTTCATTTTGTATTTAAGTACATTAAATACTAGAAGTTTTTGAAAGATCTATTTTTTTTAACTCCTTGCACTATGATTTAAGACTATATTTTGTATTTCTTATATTTGTCCCATAAGATTCGCCAGGAGTAGGACTTGTGTTCCTTGTATCTGGGTGATAAAGCGTATCACAAATATCATACATTATTATAGTGCGAGGAGTTAATAAAAATTTTGAATATATTTCCCTAACGAATGATATTCTATTTATTTCTGTTAAAAAAGAAGATGTAATTTTATATATTTAGAGCAAGGTATCACAAATTAAAATATGGAACTGACTTGGTCATCCAAGGAGACATCAAGCCACCTCTATATGAAGAGGGTAGTACTTGCGCTAGTACAGAAGGAACTGGTGGCGGTGGTGGAGATGGGGAAGCACCGTTTACGTCTGTTAGCAACATTAGCTGGAAACAGGGTCGTCAATTATTGAGGCAGTAAGTATCATTCTTTTTTACGCTAAAAATTATACGAGTATCGAAAAAACCAAACATTATATTATATAGAAGAATAGTACAATATTATCAATTGATAATTACAGATATTTACAAGAAATTGGTTATACCGAAACAATAATAGACGTAAGATCAAACAGAGTGAGATCTCTTCTTGGTTTAAATAATAATACGGACTCCGATGATATGAACACACCAGCTCTAAATGGAAATGAGTCATCTGTTAAAGCAAAAAATAATACGCGAAGAACTCCTGGAAAAAAGGTAGAGGTAAATAACATTATATGTGTTAACTCATACTCTTCTCCCAAATTATTGTTCCATCAGGTATCGTTTGTGCATCGTATTAATATTTATACTAAAGTATATTTTTAAAATAAAACTTTTTTTTATTAAACGTCTTCTTTTATGCCAAATTTTCTTTAAATCCTGGAAAATGTTTACAGACATTTATTTCTACGAGTCTTCTGATTAATGTTAATTGATTTCTTTTGTTTTTGTATGGAAATTGCAGCAACAACCCTCTTCAATAGCAGAAGCAATGATATTAGATACAGAAGCAGCTGTTATGGCAAGTTTCGAGTTTTTACCACAAACGGACATGGATATGGAAGAGAGTGAAGGAGATGTAGAAGATGAAATGTATGACACAAATATAGAATCTAAGTCAAATAAGGTAATATCAAATTATTATTATTTTCTGTTTATTATTTTTTAATCTTTCTTTGTAGCAAATATATTTGACTTTAATAAGAAAAAGTTATAAATTAGTATTATAAAAATTGGATGAATTTTCAGGCATCATTTGTTATAACAGAAGATGTAGATGCTGAAGCAGAAGAAGTATTAAATCAACTAAATCTACTAACCCAAACTGAAGAATCACCGCCACCAGGGTGGAGTTAGTATTATTTCAATTTATTATATTTCTTACTATCGTAAAGGAAAAAAGAAGTGATTTAAACAAAAATTTCTACTTTTTATCCTATATATATATATAGATGCATTACCTAGAAGTTTGCAAACAGATCCAAGGCGTCCCACTGAAGAAGGTGATTCCGCATTGGAATTGGGAGAATTAGAGCAATTGTGTGTAAACAATGAAGCGGAAGTATCATATGACGTAAGTTACTAAAATAGATATTTATTTTTATTTCACATGAACTTTTGAAATTGTTATATTTATTGCATAAGTAAGATATTTGAATTATCAAAAGTTATAGAGGAAGAATTCATATGTAAGTTCACATATTTTAATGTGATCAATTAGATTATGTAATGATAGATTAATTTTATTAGCTATGTTACTATTACAAATCTTTTTTTCTTTTCTTTTTTCTATTCAGATGGTAACAACAACAAAAGAAACATTTCGAAAGACATGGAATGCAAAATATACATTACGCTCTCACTTCGATGCTGTTAGAGCACTCGTCTTCCATCCTACAGATCCTGTCCTTATAACTGCAAGTGATGACCATACATTAAAACTATGGAATTTACACAAAACTGTACCAGCCAAAAAGTATGTCATATATATTCAATAAATCACAGTATAAATAAATTCTAATTAAAAACATTCTTAAAAGAATATTACATATGATGATAATTTGTTAATTATTTATAGGTCAGCTTCACTAGACGTAGAGCCATTATACACCTTCAGATCCCATACAGGTCCAGTTCTCTGTTTAGCTATGGACAGTACTGGAAGTCGTTGTTACAGTGGTGGCTTAGATGGTATGATTCATTGTTGGACACTTCCATCTGCAAATATAGATCCATATGATTCGTATGATCCAAGTGTTCTTAGCCAAACTTTAACTGGGCACACTGATGCTATCTGCGGTTTAAGTATGTATCAGCCTCGTTCACAGTTGTTGTCTATCAGTGCTGATGGAACAGTGAAACTCTGGAGTCCTCAGAGCAAAGTACCACTTCTTAATACTTATACCTCTGAACAAGGTCCGTTATTCAAATAATATGTTAATAATATACATATCATTTATTTTTATGAACGACTTAAATGTATTTACAATTATAATTATTTACAGATGGGATACCAACTTCTGTTGATTTTATAAGAGACGAACCGCACAAATTAGTTGTGGCATATGAAGGGGCTTGTGTATTGTTTGATTCAGAGACTGACGCTGTTATAGCTCGACTAGAAGCCAATGAAACTAAAGGTGTAAATCGTGTTGTGGCTCATCCAACTTTGCCATTAGTTGTTGCAGCACACGAAGATCGACACATCCGATTTTATGACCATCGTTCGGCAACTCTTGCTCATGCTATGGTTGCACATTTAGATGCTGTTACTAGTCTTGCTGTGGATCCCCATGGTCTTTATTTACTTTCAGGAAGTAAGTCATTAACTTTCATTATTTTTTAATATTGGGTTGGCAACTAAGTAAGCATGGTTACAGGTCCCCGGGATCTGTGTTTTCAATAGGTTTTTGTTAAAAGTAACCATGCCTCACTTAATTGCTAACCCAAAATCCGCAATCACATAGTTGCCAACCCAATACAAACATACAACATTTGATGATACATAAATTATTTTCATTATTATATTTTTCTTTAGGTCATGATTGCAGTATAAGATTATGGAATATGGATAATAAAACTTGTGTTCAAGAAATAACGGCGCATCGGAAGAAATTTGATGAAAGTATTTTAGACGTTGCGTTCCACCCATCAAGACCGTTTATTGCAAGTGCAGGAGCTGATGCTCTTGCCAAAGTATTTGTTTGAAGTGTAAATCAAGATATACATTTCTACTGCTGAGCAAGTTTTGTACTCAATCTTTTAGATAGTTTCGCTCGTATGTATTACACGTTAAATTTTGTTGTAGCATTTATCACTTTACCATTTTGACACACCTGTTTAAAAGAAAGAAAGAAAGAAAGAAAAAAAAACAGAGAAAGATAGATAGAAAAATAGAACAAAATAATTAACTGAAGTCAAAAAAAAAACGTAGGCTCTCACGTTATAAACTAAACAAACTAAACATGTCACCACCTTTTATCTAAAACAATAATTTTACATATACATGCTGCTTATTGATACGATTTTCAGTAAGTAGATGATAATACAACAATTTGGGTTAGCGGAAAGGGGTCTCTCTGTAGAATATTAGTTGATATAATCCTGATAATTAGAGGATAAATGCCCCTTACCTAAAATCCAGGAAGCACACTGCCGCGGTAGCGTAATATTTATCCCTATGTTAACTATTTATTACCGAGATCACAGTTACTGTTGCACAGATACTGGAGATTAATATAATAATTGATGATGAAGCTGTCCTTATAAACATACAGCAAGATTAGTCTCCCGTTACATATTTTCCGTGCTACCTTACATATTCAATTCATTAAGGTCAGCGTATGTTAACAGCTACAGAAACAACAACAACAACAATAATAATAATAATAATAAAAATAATAATAATAATAATAACAATAAAATAATAATAATAAAAAAAATAATATTAATAATGATAGTAATAATAATAATAATAATATTATTATTAATAATATTGATAATAATAATGATAATGATAATATTAAATAATAAAAATACTTTTAAGAGTACTATAATATGATAGATATAATATTAATAACAATAAATTATAACTGTGTGTTTCTCTGTAATATATTGTATTTAAAAATAGACCTCTGTGTAACGTATTATAATTAACATTTTGTATTGAAATTTTTCATTCCGTCATTTTATCATTTGCAATCCTTACAAATATAAATTATATACCTCCCGAATTGCATGCAATAAACAGAATGAAGAATTAATTGTATGATGCGTATTCAGATACTTTTATATATTAATCAACTACATTGGTAGATTAAGTAATATTGATAAATTGAAGAGATTTGTAGAATGGTTCGATTAAAAAAAGAATTGTACCTCAAATATTTAAATTAGNTATATATATACTATTATTAAATATTACACGAGAAATAAACGAAATTTTGTTTGCGTTATAATTGTATTTAAACATATGCAAATAACGGAAATTAAAATTGTAAAGTAGAACTAACATTTTATTTTAATTTCCGTTGTACTCTCTTTTTGTGATCGAGGAATAATTAAGATATTCGAACGTTACTTTCTTTCCTCCCTCATATTTTAGATTATATTATATAATCATTAAAAGTAAGTGTAATGATAAATATTACGGTTACGAAAGAAAAAAAAGTAGAATAGAATAGAACATTTAATCAAACATTAACAGAATTAAAGTTCTTGGATAAACGTAACAATTGTTTTCTATTTTTTATTATTTACATCACACGCCTATCACAAATTTTATTTATAACTTTTTACTAATTACACATTAATGTTTTATTTATTTTTTAAATAATACTCAGTAAAATCACATTAATTTTTTGATATCAGCTAGACATTTATCAGCTTCCACTAAAGATTCATCATCCTCTCTTTTTTTAGCTATTATTCGACCATTAGTGCAAGCTTTTTTCGCTTCAGCATATAAACCTTTTCTTAAATAAACATCCCCTAAATTAACATGAATTGAACCTAAATGAATCAAATCTGGCAAAGCTCTTCCTAGAAATATTAAATTAATATATTATGTTTCTTTAAATAAAATGATTAAGAAAAACTACTTGAATGTTTAATAAAATTTACCTATTTCTATAGCAGTAGTTAAATATTCAATTGCCTTATCATATTCTTGCATTTTACAACTTACGGTTCCTAAATAATTAAGTAAATTCACTGTTTGCTCGTGAACTCTGCCATTAACTTTAATGCATAAGTTATAAGATTGTTCAAAATATTTATGAGCTTCTGCATATTTTCCCAAAGACAAAAGCATTTGTGCATACCAATCGCAAGCCATAGCTAACAATATTAATATATTTTCATTTTCAGGATCATTAGCCAAATGAATTGCTATATTTTCTAAACAAAACTTATAACCAGTCTCTGCTTTTCTATAAACAAAATTTTTCATTCGTCTTATAATAAAATTGAATATTTTGTATCGTTAATTGAATCGAAGAAATAAGCTTACTCTATGTCTCCAGTATGTTCATATATGTTTGCTAACTTTAAACTAATATGTATGACTTTCAAATCTTTTTGATCTATCCCTTGGCCAAATAATCTTCCTAAAACCAAGAGGAATAAAGTTTCGGCTTTTTTAAATTGTTCCGTTTCAAATGCGACATTAGCCATCAAATCATAAATATAAGTGATAGCATTATAATTTTGTAGAACCTGAGCTTCTCTCAAAGCGATATGTAATATCCGTTCAGCTTTGTTAAATTCGTTTCTCTAGAAAAAAAATTTAAATGCTATTAAAAATATAACGCACTGATGTTACATTGTTAGTATATTGTTTTATTATACGCAACCTGCATAGCTAATATCGAACGTTTAATAGTCATAATAAGTTCAGGAATTTTTTCTTCTTCGTTATCATCGTCAAAATTAAATAGTCCATAGAAAAGACCACTCAAAAAGAAATGATAATGATTTATGTTACCATTCTTCTTATTATTATCATTATTATAATTTGTATTATTTGATTTGTATAAATACTTGTAATTATTGACAGATAAATTATAATAAATTATTGGTATATTACTTTTTAAATGTTTATTTATTTTTATATATTTTCTAACCACCCGTGATGCATTAAGTATCATTTGTCTATAATATGTCATCATTGTAATATTGATGCATAAGCTTAATATTCCTATTACAATTATAAAAGACCTGTTTATACTTTAAATTTAATCTTTGTTTCCCATAATCAATATTCAGTAAGAAGCATAGAAAGATTGATATAATATCGAAGACCGCTAATCATTTGTATTAATTTATTAATCAATGTCATTAACAAATTCCAATGACGTTTTATTATTAATTATGTAATCATTTTATTTATATGATTCTTTTATAGTTACTTATTTTCTTGTCAAAATGTTTATTGTAAACATGTAAACAATTACTACACACACACATTGAATATAAATTTTATAAGATAATATATAAAATATTGATAATATTATACAGTTTTAATATATCATTTTACTAGCATAGTATAACATACAGATCATAAATATTGCGCATGCGCGTGTATAAGTAATTTACTCTCACGGTATTGGTTCATTCGGACAAATTTTATTTAAAAATTTGGACAGATAAAATTTCTTTACTTTACGTGATTTAATAATTATTAACAAATATTGTTAATAAAAAATAACACGTAATTAAGTAAATATACGCAAACGTTAATCAAATATATATACATATACATATATAAATTAATAAATGTTATTATTTTTGTATTTATTTTGATGTGCACAATTTCTTACTTTTTAAAAATAGTTTTACTTTAAAATAAATGGCAATCAGTATAAAAATAATCAACAATTATCAAGTATTACATTACAATATTTGTTTATATAAAAATAAATAATTTTAAGGTTATATACAAAAAAATATGCAAATATCATTCAAAATGCTGGCCAATAAAACTAGGTTCTTATGAGTCACGCACAATCGCGCGAGATAAGTTAGATTATGCGATTTAATCAATTAAAATCCACGGTATTTACATTATTCATATTAAGATAATAATCTTTCATAGGTATATACTATATAAGATTTCTTTTTTTATCACCGTAATAATTAATAATAATAAATCATTAATAATGCCTATCTCCCCATCACATTTTTATTAAAGAATTTAAAATGATCTGCTAATCAGAGTTAACCAATAGAAAAGAGCCTTATCTTTGATTGATCAAAATAATTTAAATCTTCTTTTTTTGTTTATCAGTATTATTATGTAAATAGAAAATATATGAAAACAATGAGAACGTAAAGATTAAAACGATTTAAAAGAATTGTATGTATGTATGTATATATATATATATATATATACATAAATGTATGTTAAAAAAAAAAAAAAAAAAAAAAATAAAGAGGATAGAAATGATAAGAATAATCGGAAAGAAGTAATTTCGTATGCATTACAAATTAGTAGTCGTGTGTTGCCTAGTTTGATGGGAGAATAATTATATAGAGGAAAACAGTAAGAGGGAAAGAGAAGGAATGAATGAGTGAGTAAAAGAGGGAGAGAGAGAGAGAGATGTGCACATCATTGGAAACAGGAGGGCGAAGGGGTGAAGTGGGGGACATGAGGTCGTATGCTTACGTATTGTGTCCTTTATTTATTCCCCTCCCTGGCCTCACCTCATCCTCCATGTCATATACCTTGATGTCGTACATTACGTACTTTTTCACCTCGCGGTCATGAGACAGGTTGTATCGCAGCAGGTACGTTTGAAAAAGTAAAACTAATCCTTTTAACTTCGATCATAATTAATTATTCGACCAATTAGCACATAATAGTATCGGAATGCTACCAATGATTAGTTTAGAAAAAAATGTCTAGAAAGAATTCGTATAATGCAGAAGCGCACAAATGTTCTTTCTCTCCACTTTCGTATTATTTTCTAACGTACGATTTTATTTCTAACATACGAGTGTCAATGATATATGCACGAGTATGCGTATATACGTTTGATAGATAATTAAAGGTCATTTGTTTTTTAATTGAAAAATAATATTTGTTGTCGTTATTTTTTGAAAAGGGGGTAAAAAAAAAGAGGAAAAAGAAAAGGAAATGTTCTTCGAACATATGTCGATTCCCAATACTTGGAAATTAGAATACTGCATTCATATTTTCCTGTATGTTTGTTACTTCTTTTTTTCTTTTAATAATTAATTTTACAATTTTTCAAATTCTTTCTTTAATTATTTTTTCTTCTTAACTTTATCATAAAGACATTTTAAACAGTTAATGGTATTAGTGCTTGTTCTATTTCTTTTTTTTTTCATTGATTATTATTTGAAATAGTCAATTATTTGTTTAAAACTTGCTTAATATTGTTATCGATATTATTTAATTGGATGTCTTATTTGCAGATTAAAAGAAGAGTATTATATTGTGAAAAACCTGGGAAATATACAAACAATTCTAAAAATAAGATTAACAAAAAGTTAAATGAAAGAAATATTATTCTGATTAGATCTGATCGCTTTATAAAACAACAAACATGAGTTCCCAAGATATGACTGATCATGCATCAGAAGTGAATCCTTCTGATATCACTTCCAAAACTAAAAATTGGGTCCAATTTGAGGAGGAAATGGAACCAAGCGAGACAGTATCTAAAGATGAATCAAAATATGTAAATAAAGTTCAAAGAAATACTCCAGCGGTGATAAAGCCAGAATCTGTAACAATAAATGTTGATAAAATTGGCAAAACAGTTGAAAATTTAGAAGTTATTAATAAAACTAATAATGAATATAGTGGTGCTGTGATAGCAACTGAATCCGTCCAAATTAATTTAGATAGATCAGGATTAAGCCGATCAATTGTCTCTGATAGTACAGATCTTAATGTTCCGTCCGATGTTAAAGTAACAGATCCAAAAAGTGCTTCTTTAAAGACAGTGGATTTGCGAGATGTATCTAATGGCAGAAATAATCCTAGTAATGTTATAAGTACACCCATTGGAAATATTAGACAAGGATTTGCGAATGGTGATACTATTGTTACGCTTTTACCAGTTAATACCAGATGGCCTTGGATAACTCCAGCTAAATTTAGACCTGAATTAGTTCCCGAAGAATTAATGGCACAAGGATTAACGGTAAATATTATTTTAACTTCTTTTCTTTTTTTTATTAATTTCATATTATATGCTACTTGTCAGAAGTCCGTATTATTTTACATGAAACTTGTGTTTTTCTCTCAATAAAACTACGTTCTCAGACTTTTGACAAGCACTGTATGATTAAAATATTAAAGAAACCAAAATAAATTGTTATATATATATATATATATATATGTATACATATATACTGCAGCTTACTGTTGAGGACTATGTGCATATAATGGAATTGCTTGTAAACGATGTACGTTTCAATATGTATAATATATGTTATAAGAGAATACTTGTCCTTTGGATATTTACTGCGTTTGTTGTATTGCTTGGTTTGCTCTTTTCCGGAGTAACTGGCCTTACATTGTTTGGGCTTGGCGTCATGTGGCTAGTCCTAAATGCAGCTGCAATATTCTTTTGCATGTTTATTAAAATAAAATTGAACCATAATCTGGAAAAATGTATGGCGCAAGTTAATAAGCATTTATTGCGACATAAGATATTACTTGGATTGGATGACAGAGGAAAAATATCCTGCCATAAAGTTAATCTATGTTTCATATATTTTGATACCACAGACTGTATAGTAAGTGTCTTTCATTATTATTGTAAGTAATGAGATTGTTAAAGGCATATTTTTTTATATATATATATATACATATATTCGACATAATATTAGTAATACAGAAATCATTTTATTAGAAAAAGCTCCAGGAGGTGATAGAACGTGAAGAATGCGAAGGAAGAATAATTAGAAGTAATGAAAATGATACACAACGCAAAAGAGAATTACAGCAACGAATGGATATTGATGATGGTGACATTGTAATACAAGGCAGTACGACAACTCGAATTTCCCGGAAACAGGTAAACAAAATTACATTTTCTTATTTTATAAGTACTTTTTTTCATTACATACATTGCCAAACTTTGACAAAGTTATAATATAAATTTGGTAAATTAGTCTTTTCACACATATACAAATATAAATTTAATAGTCTTCAATGTTATATCATATAAATATTTAGTACTATAAATGACAATAAAATACTAGGGTAAAAGCGAACAAGTATTATGCCGTTATGTGCAACGTTGGGCAAAGGATTACTTACGTCGACGTCTGGATTGGACGGTCGATGAAGATGGTGGAAATCCTTCTTCCCCACGTCATATCGCATCTGCTTTGTGTCCGTGTCAATATATTGAAGAATGGTTGCGTAACAAGCCACGTGTACAGGGCAGAGATTTTTGTCCTAGATGGAGTAGTTTCTTAAGAGATAGGGGCATATGAGAATAATATAAATACTTATCCGCATGTACTTATATACAATATAATTATTATAAGAATTTATAAATTTATAAAGTTAAATGCACAGTAGGTAATATGTGTGTATATATATATATATATATATACACATATATGTTTACACACATTAGGGAAACATTTTTTATGTTAACAATACAAGTAAGAATTCCATTGAGACACATTCCTTATTTGAAGTCGCATTTTACTTCGACATAGATTTCTTCTCGATTCTATATTTTGCTTTTATTTAGCGCTTCGTTAACATGCACTGACTATATTAAAGTAATATGACCTCTGTGTACATGTGCAGTAAAAAGTAGTATTACATTATGGCAAAAGAAATATAACAGAGGTAGATTATTTCCAAGTAATTGTTTTTCTATTTCAATTGTTCTTAAATATTGAATTTGATATCACATAGGCAACTATAGCAGTTAGGATTTGATGTTTTTTACGAACATAACATTTTTAATATTTCTACAAACAGAAGAAGAAAGAAATATTGTTGACGCACAAAGTAATTGTGTCTATATGATTACATTTGAGATATAATATGTTGTTTAGCATTCAAACAATGAACAATGCAATTCGCGTTACCTTCAAACAATCTATAACTAATATAGAATATAATATAACATATATATTTTGGTAATGGGAGTAATTTTTTAATTAAGGAAACGTTAAAATCAAATAAAAGTTAGTAGAATTAGTGTAACAATAACTTCCAAGATTACGAATTGAAAAGAAAATAAGTATATTATAATCTATCTATCTACTAACTCCTTTAACAAATTAAGTTATAATTATTAATTTTATTTTAAGATGAAATAAGAATTGTTTAATCATTATTATTTTTTTTTATGAGAAAAGATAATGGATGTTTAAAAATATTTGATTTATAAAATAGCGAATGAATACTTATTTTTCATTTTATTTTGTCGTGTCTCTATATGAAAATTAAAGGACAGTCCATTGTATTAAGAGTGGCGATCCATTCGTTTCATTCTATATTTTAAAATTTGTACGAAGACAATTGTTATCGCATGATATATTCGTTTGAAAAAAAAAGAAAAGTATTTTTTAGGATTTAAGCGGAAGATTATTATATCAATAAATGAAATGCCGATCTGAATACCGAATGATGATAGTATGTGTTGGCAGGAACGGGCGGAGTTGCTGTTGCTGAGGTATGCTTCTCGATGGGCACGTCGTTTTGTGCGTCGCAGACTTGATTTGGTTATAGACTCACAGGATCGTAATAGAAGCATCACAGGCCTTTCTGTACCACCACGTCATTGCGTCTCCGCCCGTTGCCCTTGTCAATTTATTGAGGATCATCTAAAATACAAACCTAGAGGCAAGTTAACGTTATCAAGGTTTTTTTTTATACCAAATTTTAACTTTAGGTAATCATACCACGATAGATATTAGAAAATGTTGTCATCATACATGCACCTAAAGAAAAAAACTTAAAATATATATATATATATATATATATATATACACACATATTACCTACTGTGCATTTAACTTTATAAATTTATAAATTCTTATAATAATTATATTGTATATAA
>NW_014569789.1:217258-239298 GCF_001313835.1 Polistes canadensis
CATAAATGTTTTATTTACTTATTGATAATGTATTTGTTGTGTCTCTTATATCGCATATATATATATATATATGTATCCGATACATATCACTTTTTTAATAAAATAAAAATATATTCATTTTGAATATCTTTGATAAATACATTAACAAAAATTATAAGCCATTGTAGTATTTGCCATATTAATATATTGATTAAGTATATGTTAACACATATATGTATTATGATATAAACATATTGATCATTTAATGATAGTAAATTTAAAAAGAAAAGAAAAAAAGATCTTCAAGAATTTCATATCAAGAGATATTTTAAATTTTGTCTAAGACTGATTTTTTCACTGAATTTTAATTTTATTTTATCTCATCATTTTAAAATATACATAATAGTATTCATTCGCTATTTTTAATTTAAAAAAGAAAAAAAATTGTTTTACTTTAATTCGCTTTTATATATTTTTGTTAAAACATTGAAAAATTTAAAAAGTTTTATTAATTTACAAATTTTATAAATGAACAAGCACAAATCATTGATGTTAAATTGAATTATTTGACAAAACATAAAAGAAAATAATAAAATACTAATAAAAATAAAATTGGTATATTATTAAGTAAGATCATGTTCTTTTTGAGGGATAATCATACAACATTCCCGAATAGTTTAAGAACGTTAAGTTATATCTATATGAATATGATCAAACGTATAGTAAATTAAAATCATAAAGTTTAATTAGACACATTTTAATATGTATGTGCACAAATTAAAATTGATGTTTATTGTTTCCGTCCTAAAAGTAAAGATTATCGATTAAAATATAAGATCATAATTATACATATGAAATAACTTATGATAACAGTTTATACATAAAGACGATATTTATATTGAATTTCATAAAATTCATTTTTAAACAGAATTGTTTAATTTTTATAAAATAGAATATACATACATACATATATATACATATATAAAAAGTAATCATTTTTACACATTGTTATAAAAATTGTTATTTGTGTCTATGCGTGCGTGCAACTTTCGTATGTACGTATAGTTTTTTTATAATCGATAAAAATACATTTGCATTAAATGCAGTGGATTATCGATTACAAAAAGACTATATGATGAGCATTGCAACTTAGTCAAGCTACACATATGTTACCATCAGGCATGGATAGAAGAAAGATGTATATTTTTTCTTTTTTTATTATATACATATACATTTCTTTTAATTTTATGTTTTTTTTTTACATATTTCTAAAAAAATATAAAAGTAAGCATATATATAGTTTGTTCTATTGCATAATTCATTGTATCTTTACATACATACGATGCTCACAGTTGGGTAGTCGATCTTTATAATTAATTATGGTGGCACGACGTAACACGAATGTCTTTTTTTTTCTTTTCGAAAATAAATCACTTTTATTCGTTTAAATATTGCAAAAATATTTATATATGATAAAAATTTATCGCAGAGGTCCAAGTACTTAAAATTAATAACGTATATATATTTGGATATATATTTTCTATTACGCCATACACATAGGACACAGCACAAGAAATAAAGATTTTGTGTTACGTAAGAGTTGAAAGATTACTTCCTAATTCGAAATATTATACACATTTATAACAGTTTACGTGCGCGTGTGTTTTATATTTGGAAAAATATACACGTGTGTGTTTCTTCTTCTATGCTATTGTATTCCTATATAGAAAACAAAATATATTATTATATTGAATGTTTAAATAAGCTAAATTTCATTTTTAACACAGCCTATAATATACACATATATATATCTCTTTTTCAAACGACTAATAATTATCTGTGCATATTTATTTATATTTGCTTTTGCTTGTGCGATTAATATTTCAAAAAATAAACGGAAAGGGAAAAAGAAAAAGAAAAAGGAACGAAACAATCCTATACTGTAATTAACATATAACTAATTAATTATCTCCCCTGCATGCAGCCGGACAAAAGGTGTTGGAACTTCCCGTTATATCTCGTCATTGAATAGAAACTCAATAAAAACTATAAAATGTATGATACTACGTAAGTATTGTATATATTATGTGCTGATCACGTCTATATATGTTGCATGACAAATTGTTAATCATATTAAACAATTTTTTCCTAATGTTTTATACATCTTACAATTTTATGAATTTTTCAATTTTCTTACTTTTAATTTTAAAGATAAATAAAACAAATCTTAAAAAATTCTTTAATAATTCAATTGACATTAATTATGTCGATAAACGGCTTATTAATTTTTTATCTGTTTGGTCATTTACTATGATTTTAATTTACTTACTCGTTTAGTATGTATTAAACTAATAAAAACTATGCATGACTTTTTCAGGATATCCACCTGGTTTTACATGGTGTGCTTATTTCAATGATCCTATGATTCGATTTGATGCGATACCAGCTTACTGATTTCTTTATCACTTTTTATGCTAATTATTTATATATATATATATATATATATATATATATACATTCCAATTGACATATTCAAATAAGGTATAAGCACTAAAAAGAATTCACATAGTATTAAATAAGAACACGATTTGGAGATATTTAAAAACTAAATATTATATAAAAAGATTTAATATATATAGGAAGAAGATAAAGAATATTATGCACTATTCACATAAATCTTCATATTTTAATATAGAAAGTGTGATAAAACTATTAGTAGTTTATAACGTTATATACAATGATGATATGCATTTAAATATTGCACTTGATAAGAAAAAATCATAAAAGATAGATCTATGAAATACGATGAATATAATAATTTTAGAAACAATTCTAAAGACCTATAAATACTTATACGGTAATATAAGTTTAATTTATTGCAAAATTAATATAACTTAATATAAATAAAACGGAAAAAAAAACAAGACCATGAAAATTCTAAAGTTAATAAGATTTTATCTGATATAATTGACAGCCATATAAAAATCTATACAATATGATAAGAAATAATATAAATGAAATTTGTAGGGTTAACGACTATTCGAGACAAATATTAATAATATTTTAAATCTTAACGAGATACTACTTATCAATGTTTTTCATAAATATTAAAATGAACAAATTGTGCCTTATTTAAAATAATCGCACAACAATATTTACCGGTGATATTATATCTAAATATGAAAATACACACACATATGTATACAATGATAAAATAATTATAATATTTTACACAATTTATAATAATCAGTAGAAGTTTTCTTTACAATTTCATAGTTATAATGTTTACAATTCTATGCTGCTATGTTGTAAAAATGATTTACATTTCCGTATACAATAAATTACGGCTTACATAATATGACGCTTAGATGAAAATAATTTTTAATTAAATAATAAAAAATAACGTTATATGATAGACATGATGGAACATATCTTTAATTTATAAATGAATGTAATTAATCGACAATATATATATATGTCACGTTATAAGAGCAGCTTGCGCTTGTTTTCTGATACTATCCGCAAGTGCTCTTATCTCTTCGTTATCTTTTTGCAATTGTTCCTGTTCTTTCTTTAAAATAACTTCCAATTGTTTCAATTGCTCTTTAACGTTTAAATAAATTTTTACTTTTTTGTAAATATCCTCAGAATTATTGTGATCGGTCGAAATATACAAATTTTCTGTTTGAATGTTATCTGAAATTATTTTTATCCTCAACATTTATTAAGATCATAATAAGAAACATATTTTATACAATTATTCACATAATGTTACTATAATATTGTTAATCTTTTATTCAATAATATACCTTCATTCATAACTTTAAATGCAACATCATCAGCTGATGCATTGGAAAGATCTTCTAATATATGTTCAGGATTCGGAAAATTAGGTCTAGGTGGTAAACTTTGTTTCTTATTTCCAAACATATTGATTTAACATTAATTATCACGTTAATCAATTAAATTTGAAAGAAAATATTGACAAAAACGATACACTGTAATGAATATAAAAATTCTAACCTAATCTTTCATGACATATGTCAAACAACGTGTTAATTCTCTTAACTACCGTTACATGCGTTAGTTGCAACATTTTCTTCTTTATCATTTGAGTAAACAAACATCTTTGAATTTTGAGAAATCATTTAAAAATAAACAAAAGTTACAAAAAAAAAAATGTCGAGCAATACGAATGATTATCCATCGTGTATTAAAATAGTAAGTAATTATAGCACTATTTAAATAAATGTACTTTGAATAAAACAATATATTACATTTAATGTAATGTATGTTAAATTTTAATATATTTTCTTAGCCAAATGGAAAACAAGATCATAAAAATGCACAACATCAAATAAAAGAAAATCTACCATTAGTTATACAATTACAGAAGATAAAATTTGTGAACGATGCATTGTTATTAGCAGCAAATGAAATATTTGGAGAAGAAAAATGGAGTTATTCAGTTAGTAATCAAACATTAGGTATATCTATACAATATTATATTTTTTAATAAAATATATATGAAGGAACAAAAAGATAGATTAATTTAATTCTATATCTCATTTTCAGATTTTGTTGATTCTGCCTGGGGTGTTTATATTGTTGGATGTCATACATTAATTAAAATAGAATTAAGTTCTGGAATCTATCATGAAGACATGGGATATAGTATTAAGGAAGGATCAGTCAAAGGTGAAGCTATACATTGTGCTAGAGTTGTAAGTAAAAATATATGTAAATGTATATATAAGTATATAAATTACCATTCATATTACACTCAACTCTTTTTTAAAAATTGCATAAAAAAAAGAGTTGAATGTATTTATATTATATTTTCTTTTTAGGCTTCTTACAATGACGCATTAGTTAAAGTTTTATGCAGTTTTGGTGGTAACATAAGGGTAACAGCTAAACAACTTTCCAAAGAACTTTCTAATTCTCTTATTCCTCTTAAAAACAAGTCGTCTTCTGTAGTTAATCATGATATTAAAGAAACAAAAGAAGAAAAAGGTAATCAATCTTTTTATCTTTTCTCTTTGAAAGACTTCTATTTGTATACAAAAAATATATATATATATTATCTTTGATCTAATCAATTTAGAAGTAGTATCTGAAAATAGAAATAACCCATCGAATCAAGTAGCAGAAGTTTCTAAATTCAACGGAAATCAAGTATCTTTAAATGATGGAATTTGTATTAAAGATATATCAAATTCAAAATCAAATATTCTTCTAGATCAAGTGGATAATAACAATAAAAAATGTAAGAATAAAAAGATTAAATATATGTGCTATTACTTTTCTCGTATGACATTAATAATGTAATATTTTATTTGTTTGTTTAATAATATAATAATTTTTAATTATTGTAGTATCAAAAGAAGAATTAATGCGTCAAGAGAGAAAGAGAAAACAAATGGAGAAACAAATGGAATATAAAAAACTTATGAAAGAAAAGGGATTAATGATAAGTAATAACGAACAAAAAGGATAACATTAAATAGTTATGAAAGTTATTAAAATAAAGTTAAAATATATAAGTTATTAAAATAAACTTAATGAAAAAATGAAATCTTATACAATTTAAATATCATAATTTATAAATAAATTTCATTATTTCACAATTTCATGCCTATATCAATTGTAACAGTCATTTGTTTGGTGATTTTTGAGATTATGAACAAATATTCATAATAATAATAATATTAACAATAATATTATTAAAAAAGAAAATAAATGCATTATTAAAAAGACCATATTTTTAAAAATAGATTTCTATTCATATTCTGCTATAAGTACCATCATATATACTCCTGCAAGAAGTGCAATAATTTCTTTAACCGATTGCCAAAACTTAGTGTCAGTTAATAATTCTGGTATCACAGAGACAGTAGCAATATAGATAAATCCTCCAGCAGTGAATGGAAGAATCCACATTGTCGCAAAATCTCCTAAAATATAAATATTAATGTCTTTAATATTAAACACCTGTCAATTATTTTATTTGAAAATAACGATTTGATTAATTTACCCATTCCTTCTGCTAATAAGGACACATAAGTGCCTAACAAAGCACCTATTGCAGTAGTCAACTGCAGCAACATAGCCTACGATCAAAATTACGATAAACATACAAGATACAATAAATGGAATAATCATGTATTCAGTTTATTACCTTTTTCTTACTACAACCACTTTGAACCAAAATGGCAAAGTCACCTATTTCATGAGGTACTTCGTGTAATAAAATAGTAAATGTTGTTACGTAGCCAATACTGTTTCCAGCTAAATAGCTGGCTCCTATAGCTAAGCCGTCTGTAAAATTATGCAAAAAGTCTGCAACTAAATTGAGGTAGCCTGCAATTTTTATATCATTCTTGGTTTCGGAATTTTTTTTAACAGATGAAGAAACACCTTTCTTCTTGTCGGATTCTTTCTTAGTTTCGTTGGTAGTATGAGAATGTCCGTGATCACCTTTTATCATACGTACAGCTTTTTCGACAATTAAAAATACAGTAATGCCTAATAGAACGCACAAACCAACTGACATATCATGTTTGTGCTCAGATTCTTCATGTTGGTGGCTATCCGAATGGGAATGTGAAGATTCATGTGAATGAGGAACTAATGCATGAGGAATAAGATGTAGAAAAGCATCACCGAGGAGGCCACCCGATGCAAAGCTCAAAAGTATTTTCAATAATGGTTCGCATTCCTTAGTATTGTCTAATGGTACAAAAAATAATATAAAAAAAGGTGCTATAGAAATGAGCAAGGTAGAACCCATAGCTCTAAACGTTATCTCATTATGTTCATTAGTAGGAAGATTAGTTGATTCATGATGGTGATGATGATGATCATCATCGTGCTTGTGGTGTTCATCATGCGTGGTATGCGCATGAACTTTTTTAAATTGATGTGATTGCACTGGATCATGTTTCAGTTCAGAGTGCTGATTTAGCAAATATTCTTTATTGGCTTCTTTAGAATATTTGAAACTCGGTGATTCATCGTGTCCATGTGATTGGCATATAGTCGGTAGATTTAAAAACACAAGTAATAGGAACACAACAGTTACCACTTTGTAAATCCACTTTTTTATTTTCAATAATTGTTGCTGCTTTTCAATCTGTGTCGCCATTATTGTTATGCCAACTCAGCTCAAATTCTACAAAATATAATTTAGAAGATAATCCGGTTTTCTATATACCAACATTCGTACTCGTAGATATGAACGTCATCAACAAATTAACATTTATTAATTTTCGTTAATAAATATTAGAATTATTTTATTTTTTAACGTGGCGCCATTGAATAGAAATGAACGTATGATAACTCAATAGCGACTACCACCTAGCGAAACGAACTCTTGAAAACGAAGTTAAAAAGGCAATAGATGAAGTCAAATAATTTTGACACGATTTATTTCACCCTAAATCTTTATCATTTCTTTTTTTTAAACCGTTATATTATTTTCATGTTACAATTAACGATTATTTATTTATCTTTGTGCAATCTCTCGTCCTAGAAACCAAAGTTCATTTAAAGATTAAATATTAAACTTCATTCACACATATATTCTATTTCGAACTTACTCGATCGATAACTTATTATAAATATATTATATAAATGCATATATATATATATATATACATATTTGGGAATGATTTTTTTATAATAAATAAAATTATCTTTTTGATCGAATATCATCAAAATTTTTAAGTAATAACTTTATGTTTCAAAAATGCATAATCAAAATAAACATTCGAAAAACATTTGAACGAAGAATGAGAGTTCCAATTTCAAAAAGTTTAAGTTTCAAAAAAAAGAAAGTTATTTAAATATTAAATAAATAAATAAATATGAAAAACTTTTATTATAATTGAAAGCGATCTTCTTCTTCTGCGATTGGCTGCATATGTTACTTGTTTAAAGTACAAATGTAAATATATATTTATATATGACTCTATCGATAAAGTAAAAATCTTCTTTGATTTAGGTAAAACTTCAAAAGTGTGAAACTATCTGAAAATAATAGATCGGTATTTGTCAATTATTATAGAGCCTATGTACATAAAAGTAGTTTTTTTTTTTCATAATTCGTGGAATCTGACAAAAAATAAAAAGGTCACGATTAAATGACCCCTGCTTGCGCATGTTACTCTTAGTTCCATTGACTAATATTAAGCAAAGAAAGAAAGTGAAAGCAGATAGATGTGCGGGTTTGAAATGATTGTGTCGTAATATTTGTTCGAGTAGTAAGGTATATCAAGTATAATACACATATTCTCATGACAAATCACGTGCGATACAAGAGAATGCAATAATACAATTTGTCTTGTTTTTTAAAATCATTTCGTTAATTTTATACACGTAAGTGGACAAAATTCATATTATAATACTTGATAAGGATTATCTTTAAGTAATATCTTAGAAAATGAAATATCATATTATATTATTAAATTATTTCTAATGATCATTTGTTCAATGTAATGTTTTAAAATAGATGCACTGTATACTTGCAAATGACCCAGATAGGTTATACCATTATGATACCTGACCTAAATTTTTCTGCGTACCATTATAATAAGAAGTACTATGTCTGCTTCATTGTCTAATATGTTCACTCGATGAGTTTGCGATGGAATGGAATGGCTCTAGAGAAATGGAGGAACGCAGGTGCATAGCGGATACTGGGAAAACTTTAAGAAAGTATGGAAGTACAGCTAAACACATGACCAGAGCAGAGAGTTTAATAAAACATATTGTTTTATCTACGGATACACTTCAAGGAATTGCACTTAAGTATGGTGTTACAGTATGTATTTCAAAATTTGTTTCATTAATATTATCATGAATATGAATTAGTTTAATTATTGAATATTTCTATTATAGACTGAGCAAATAAGAAGAGTTAATCGGCTATGGGCATCAGATAGTTTATTTTTACGAGAATACCTCCTTATACCTGTTAGTGCAGAGAGCCCATTAGCTTCATCTGTTGAATCTGCTTCATACAGTGATTCAGAATGTAACACTTCTCAAAATGTAAGTAAATTATACAATTATGATTTAACATTGGTATATATCTATCCATTTAAAATATTTAATTTCATTGCTACGCTGTAACTTATATATAATTCAATGAAAATTATATTAATTAATACAGGTATCTAGTCCATCTGTAACATCACCATTAGACGATGAAAGTACAGCTGACGACTTTTTAGCTAAAATGGATTCTAGTATAGCTAATGTTAAAAAAGAAATTAAACGTACTCAAGGAAGTAGTGAGTAAGTTAATATGATGATCATTGAAATACTATATGCATCATTATCCTTAAATGTATGTAGATATATTTAAATATTTCTTACATTTTAGATTCTGTAATGAAGGTAATGATACTTATGTACAACAACGAAAATCATCCAATAAGTTTAGGGATTCGCTTTCTTCGAATACCCATATATCAGCCCATTCATCAGAACTAAGGCTATCATCCTCTAGTGACTCGCAAAATTTTCCCACTGCTGTAGTAATGACCCAGGGAAGAAAAGTTAAAACGTCGTTACAAAGACTTCAACAGCAACAGGATGAAATGTTCCAATTGTAGCATCTAAGTCTTATTAATGTGTAATATTTTACAATTCAGCAGATGTTATTAAAGACCTTGCTGAAAAGAGCACTTAGGTATCAATGTGTACAAAACATTTCTTTACTTGGCATAAGTTATTATATATATAAAATAATATCTTCGTTGCGAAGTCATACATAATATCTTACACTTAATATCCATCTCGTTGTACGATAGAGATTGTGGATATTAATTGTATATGAAATAATATTAGATAATTTTTGTTTTATATTCAGTTATAAAAAGTATATTTAAAAAAAGACTACGAGTCAATCAGCTTTGTCCGACCAAATACTTTGAATTTTTAGTATTTACCATATGTGCCTTTGATATATATTTGTACACATTATAGAATAATTCTGTTGTTATTCTCTTAAAGTATGTAAATAAATACTACATCTTGTTATATACATTGTAATGTGTACCAACAGTAAAGAATTGCAATTGACATTGCATAAATAAGATATTAAATATATCATTAAAAGGCACGATGTAATATACATCACATTTACAGCAAAATAAAGACAATATATAGTTTCAATAGGAGCTATTGAATGGTAAATTACAATGATTTTTCAAGATATAGTAAAATAATATTATCTATTGTTAAATTATTATTTGTGCTATAATAATATCAGTCTTCCTACTTATAATTATTACAATTTTTCGATATTATTAGCACTGATCTCTATAGTTATTTATAATATTGTTTAAATATTGAAAATTAAGCTATTTGTTGCATTATATACATACACGTGAATTTTATTTCATAATGTTAAAAAAAAATCTTGCTACAAAAAAAAGAAAATATTAAAAAAATAATAAAAAAAAAAATACTGCCAAAAAGAAAATACAAATGTATTGGTAGTATTTAATATTCTTCTGTTAAATTTGTTATAATTCTATTATTCTATGTAAAGTTAGGGTTGCATTTTATAAATGTATAGAAAATGAACGTAAAAAGTTTTCATCGATTTAAATTTCTTTTCTTTACTATAATAAAAAGCACAAATTGTAATAATTCTTGTAAATTATGTATTAAAATTCATCCAAATTGTCGCATTTATTGATTTATAGTTTATGTACAAGTAGCTTGTTTCTATTTTCATTCATTTTCAATGAGAAATATTTTGTGGAATATTCTATAATATAAAAATTTAGAAATATTACTTATTGTTTTTGAAATTAAAACATTTTTCATAAATATATATTAGGTATGATTGAAAATTTTCTACTGTACGATATAAAAAAAGTACATATTAATATTTTATTTTAATTAAATTGTTATAAAATTGTTATGTGATGTGAATCATAAATCGTAAAATTGTTATTTATCTAAAAATAATTATATTTAACGAAAGAAAGACAGGATAATATAATACAAGATTATTAAATTCCTTTATGCTTGTTAGATGACATGCTTTAAGAGACAACAGAATAATTATATTTTTTGTTATTATTTCTTATTAAATACGTACAGTCGACAGACTTGTATAATATACTTATTAATTTATTAATAATTATAAAGAAAAATTGAATTTTTCGGTGACTTTTGATGAAAGAAAAACAAAAGATTTAAAAAAGCATCTATGATTCTTCAGTGTTCTCTAAGTACGTTATTTCTTTTATTTATATAAGTTAATTTTAAGATTAAAATATTAAATTAATATGTCTTTATTACTTTTTCTTTTACGGGTTGGAGGGGTCTGTTTTCTTTACAAGATATGAAATTAATATTTGTGACACTTAAATGCATAGAAATATTTTAGTTATATCCTTAATGGCAATTTATAATTTTAAGGACTGCGAAAATATCATATCTATTTATTCATTATGTACGATGTAGTTGATAAGTATTCTGTATATATATAAATATATGTACATGTAATTATAAAATATCTATGCTTGCAAGTGCAAGTATATAATTTTTCTGTTATAAAGAACTTCAGAATGCTATGATAGCAGAATACTGATATTATTACAATCTTCCTATCTTACAATTAGTTAGCTTTGGAATTGTAATGCATCACCTCATTTGATGTAACGATTAAATATTAATTATAATAACAAAAATTAGAATAGTTGAAAAAAAGAAAAGAAAATCCTATTCTACTGCATAATAAGATAAGATAAAATGCTACATCGAAAAGATTATTATTTAAAATGCATGACGATAATAACATGCCGCTTTATAAATATTGTAAGGAATTATAAATAACAACAATAGTTCAAAGAATACCATGATGTTAATAAATCCTTTTTCTATTTTTACATGCATTTTGCTCGCTATTGATTACTGAAAAAAAAAAAAACAAAAAATATTAAAACTTTAATATGATATTTCTACATCAAACATTAAGATTTAATCTTTACATCATATACATTTGTTAGCATTCTTTTTTATGTTAGCAACATATGATCTTTAATTACTTACTTAGGTATCTTTAAATTCATGTTGTTATACATCTTTGTAAGCACTGTTAACTTGTTATCATTATCATTTATTACATCTAATTTGCTACGAATTAATCTAATAGGGGGCATTATGCATGTACCACAATTACATTTAGTATCAATTACCAAATTAAATGATCCTAATCGAGTATTGCAAAATGGGCAATTTAATCTTCCTTTCGTCCAGGATGTCTACAAAGATATTATTATATTTATTTATATTTATCCTATGAATAAATAATATATGTGTACACACACACATATATTGATTAATTATTGTTTTGTATGAAAATATTATGCATATAAGAAAAATTGATTTTACTTGATCTATTATTTTCTGTATCCATGTCGGTAAATTTTCCATAGACATGTATAAACAATGTTCAATAAAATCACCACCACATTCTGTATGTTCAATATTACTTATATCTTCGTTATGGGATGAAAGTAATGTAAAACTTTCATTTTGAAACAGATTTTTACGACAATGTTTACACTTAATTTCGATCATTTGGAAAAATCCTTAACCAAAATAATATTTCATATGTTTATAAATCTATTCCCAATATTTTAGGTTATGAAAGCACGATCAAATTGATCTATTATGGTTCTTTTACATTTTCATTTTAAAGGTTATGTTACCAGTCCGATAAACATGATTTTTTGTAGATATAAATACTATTATAAGAATGTATCAATTTTCGAATCTTAATAGATATTTATATAAATATATATGATCTATGTATTTTATATTTTTTATTGTACATAGTTTACAAAAGCGACATAAGGTTTATTTTAAACAAAAATGAGCACTAAGATCTTTGAATTGAAAATATTGGTTCCTAAATTTTATATCTATAATTCATAAATTAATGTATTTAAATTTGTTATTTATACATACACATAAATATGTATATTTGTATTAAATCATCAATACTATTATGACAGTAATATTCAATAAAAGAATATTTTGATATAAAGTTTATTTATAATAATAATAATATCATAATAACATTAATAAGAATTTAGTCTTCACCGGCAGGTATTGCATCCTCTAATCTTTTAATAAATTTAACACGTAATTCAGTAATGGTATCATTTTTCAATTGATCTTGAACAAACCAACATGCAACTTCCATTTGCACCATTTCGCAAGCACCTCTTAATATACCTGTTAATATATTACAATATTTCAGATTTAAACAATGATCTGGTAACTCTACAAACTCGGTTAATGGATTCGCTTCAAAGTACAAAGAAAATTCATCTCCAGCAGCACTCCAGTTTGTAATAGTTGGTGTTATTCCAAGATATATTTTAAATCCAGTTTGAATTTTTTCAGACGTATCTCTAAAATCATAGCACCGCCCAGATCCAGTACGTGCTAGGAAATCTTCTATCAAACGAATTCCCATATTATATCCCATTCTATCTAATTGTTTATTAACTTCTTCTACATTCTCATAATCTTTGAGTAATTGTGCAACGAGAGCTCCATAAGTTAATGTGAATAATTCAGAGTTCTGTGAAATATAAAAATAAAGAAAGTTTCCTCGCTGCCTCTCTCATAGTTGTAAAGAAAGATAAAAGTAACATATGAAAAATAAAAAATTTTCTCTAATTCCTTTTTAATCTTCATTAAATTTATCAAAATTAATAGATTTAAGTCGAATAAAGGCATTCATTTGTAAAATTTCATGTACATATTTTGTTAAGAAATAAAAAAAAATATTTAATGTCCAATAACAAATGCTTACAACTTTTTTTGCTTCCAGTTTTGTTCCTGTACGTGACATCGTGTTGTATATAAGTAACACTTTACAACTGTTTAAACACACTTCAATTAATAAACTATTTAATTTTAAATAACTAACCTAAAAAATTTACATCAAAACTTTTTACAATACGATTAAAATATATTATGGTTTTTGAAAGATGACATATTATTATATATTAATAAACAAAAAATTATGAAATTTTTCAAGCAGAATATACTTGCAGTTATAAATGACGTATAGTTTCCTTTTAGTGTGTAAGAGTTTTTCTTGAAAGTTTAGTTATGACGATGGTCGCTAGATGGAAATGTTTACTACTATTCGCTCGAAGTTCGATTTCAAGGACACGTATGCACATTGAATGCACATTGAATGCACATTGAATGTCCGGTACCAAACCGGTGGAAGGATGAAAGAAATGGATCACTCAAAATATTGAGATGTTCGAAAAGTCATTTCGTTTTTTCAATGGAAAAATGAAAGATGATTTTTTCATATTTAAAATAAATTTTATTTAATAAAATATTGACTATTTGTTCTATTAATTTTTCCCATCCTTCTGCTTATTAGCAAAAAGTTGAAGCAAATAATATATTTGATAAAGTACACTTGAATTAAGTTCTAATGCACATTAAAAATTAAAAAATTAAAAATAGCATACACCTGAACTAAATTTTTGAGAGGAATTTGACAGAAGGATAATAGGGCAATAGACGAGAATGACAATTAGATATCGGATAATGTTGCAAAACGTACTAATAAAACTTCAAGATGCAATAATTTTTGACTGAATAAACTAATACCATAATTTATTTTGTTAATTAATTTATAATATGTCACCTTTTTTGTACGTACGCAAGTAATTATAGATTCGATATAATATTACTAAAGTTTTTGATTCTAAAGTTATCTAACAGTAAATATTACGAAGAAACCTTACCCCCAATCAAATATTTAACATGTTTGTTGTCGATCACGCATTAGTGTTTGATATGGTAAATATGATCAGCTAATAGCCAATCATATGCCTATATGTGGTAGGATTTATGTTAATAATAGATATCCGCGTTAGTCTATCTAACGTTATCTCTTAAATGTATGTGTTACAATTATATAGGGGTGCTAATAAAACCAATAAGTTTGATTTTGGATTTGTGTTTTTTTATTTTTCTATTTAAATTTTTTGTAAAATTCCTTTTTAATATGAGTTGGGATAAATCAAAGTTTTTAAATCCTGAAACATCGAATTCGAGATGGTTAACAGACAGACAACTTGTACAATTTTTATACCCTGGACCGGAAAACCTTGAAGGTAAGGGTTTTATTCTAATAATTTTTAAAAATACGCTCTTCACAGTGATAATTTCGAATATTTTAATATTTAAATAGATGAAGACGATACTGTAGAACCTTGGTGGCTTCAGAGAGAAAAATCTATTGAGCAAGAAGATGTTAATATGGAACAAGAAAATATAATTTGCGAGAATTATCCTGAATGTTTTGATTTAGAAATAGATGAAAACGATACTTTAGAATTTTCGTGGCTTCAGGGAGACGAATCTGTTACGCAAGAAGATGTTAATATGGAACAAGAAAATACAATTTACGAGAATTATCCTGAATGTTTTGATTTAGAAATATATGAAAACGATACTTTAGAATTTTCGTGGCTTCAGGGAGACGAATCTATTACGCAAGAAGATGTTAGTATTGAACAAGAAAGCATAGATTACAATGATGATCTTGAATATTCTGATATTGAAATAGATGAAAAAAATATTAGAGAACTTGAAACGCTTCGGGAAAAAGAATATACTTTTAACGTTGATAACAATTCCGATATTGAAATAGATGAAAATAATATCGCAGAACTTTCGAAGAGGAAATTTCAGGAAAGAAGATTCGTTGTCCCAGAAGAAGTTGTTTGGGAAAATGATTTAACATCTATGAAGTCATTTCCTTTTCAAAATTACGATAGAATAGACGATATTGTTCAAGAAAGTGATCCCATTCGCTTATTTCAATTAGTATTGGATGACGATTTAATCGATTGTATTATTTCTAACACAAATGCTTATGCTGCTGACACGCTACGGTGTCCAGAAATAAGGCAATATTACAGATTAACTTCATGGACAGAAGTTACGAGAAGCGAAATTTTTGTCTTGTTTGGAATACTTTTGCATATGGGAACTATAAAATTAGACCGTGTTAGTGATTATTGGAAAAAAGAACAATTATTCCGCTTACGTGTTTTTACAAATAACATGAGTTTCAAACGTTTTACATTATTATTACGAATGTTGCATTTTGGAGAACAACAATCCAACGAGGAGGGAGATCAATTACGTAAAATAAGGAATATTATTGATTACTTCAATGATAAAATGTCTAAAATATATTATCCAGAACGTGAAATTATTTTGGATGAATCTTTAGTATTTTGGCGGGGAAAATTTATACCTCGCCAATATATACCAAATAAATACGAGAAATATGGTGTAAGAATAATCACGGTCCAAACAGTTACTGGATTTGTTTTAAGATGTTCGATGTTTACGGATATATTAGATGATTATGATGAAAATGAGAATTGTGAGAAAGTAATGAAGTCTCTAGACAAGTTTTTAAATATCGGCCATAGCGTGTATTCGAATAATGATTACAATAGTTATGAACTTGCGAAACAACTCATTAAAAGACGTACATACATTACTGGAAATATACGAAAAAATAGGAAAACTTTGCCGAAAAAGGTTGTGAAAGCAAAATTAATGAAAGGAGAAAGTATTTGCAAATATGCCGACGATGTAATGATTGGTAAATGGAAAGACACGAAAGATTTTACCTACATCTCTACGGAATATAAAAACGATATGGTCTTAATTAAAAACAAACGAAATGAAACGAAACTTGTGCCACTACCAGTAAAGCAACGCAATGAAAACCTAAGGAAAAGAATAAATAATCAAGAGCAATTGCTATTTTATTATCCATTAGAAAAGGATATCATTAGATGGCCTGTAAAACTGTTTATCCATTTATTGCAATTAATGGTAACAAATGTACATCTTATAATAAATCAACCTTTTTACGGTGATGTATCTTTAGACAGTTTACGTTCATATTTAATTAGTAATATGTTGATAATACCTACGAAAAATCTGCATACAATCATGCCATTATATACTACAGATGAAAGTACCCATGTTTTAACTGTATTACAGAAAAACAAAGTAATTCCTTTCAAGAAAAGGAAGCCTTGCAATAATTGCAATTCCAGAGGCATAATAAACTTCTCCTGTTTCGTATGCAATGTCTGTAATGGAAACCCGACTTTCTGTGAAGAATGTGTAAAAATAACTCATGCACTATAATTTTCACTTGTTTTTTAGGAAGTGTACACAAACAAATTTTAATCTATTCTATATTTTTTTATTTTTTATGTGATATATATAGTTATATTACGTACGATTAATTATATTACCAATAATTAATCAATGAAAATTATCGGAAGTATTAAGTAAATATTTCAGAAAACAATTACGTTGTTTTATTCGCGTTATAATGTTTAAACGAATGTACTATTATTCAAATGTTAGTTTAATATTCTATCAAAAAACATGGAATATCGTTTAAATATATATTAATTAATCGAAACTACTAATTATTAAAGTATACTTATACGAAAATAGAGAGTTTTGAAAGCAATAGTAAGCAATATTAATTATTGAAAGTATAAATAATCAAGCTACCGGTCTTGTTGATGTTACTTTCATCTTCGAATTTAATGGCAACAGTTATTAATAAAATCATCGATTTTAAATAAGCCGTAAATATCTGTTTATTAACGTATTATTATTTAAAATATTCGTTTACAAACGTATTATTATTTAAAATATTCGTTTACAAACGTATTATTATTTAAATACTATAATTTAATACTCGACAAAGAAACGGCAAATATTATTAATATGAATAGTAATTATTCAATAGTATTCATTATTTAATCGTACCTCGAAATTTATATGAATCCAGATTTCTTTTTTATTTGCAATTTAATGTTTAAACAATGACATTATTTTTTAAATTGGTGAGAGGGAGTTGCCGATCATGCGCTAGGTGTTTACCTGGTATAATTAGCTAATAACCAATCACATTCCTACATGTGTATTTATGTTAATAATAGATCTTCGCGTTATTCTGTATTATTTCTTAATTGTCTGTATATGTATGTGTGTGTGTGTTATAATTATAAAGGCGTAATTAATAAGTTTGTACTTATTATAGGCGTAACAATAAGTTTTACTTTTGGATGTGTAATTTTTCATTTTTTTTTAAATTTAAATTCTTTGTAAAAAATTCCCTCTTAATATGGGAAATGACGATAAGAATATATCACAAATTTACCGTAAAAAAAAAAAATTGGAGAGGAAAAATTCAGACGAACAACTCTTAGAATATTTAAATTTTATTTTTCCGGACGAATATATGGGTGAGTTCTGTTTTGATGATTTTTAATAAAAATACGGATTTCATAGTAATGATTTCGAATATTTTAATATAGACGCAGCCGAAGAAATTTTATTAAAATATCTTGAGACAGAAACTACTGATTTTGAAAAACTTTACACAGTAAATAGTGACGATTCTGAATATTCCGATATTGTATTAAACGAAGAAAATACTCTAGAATTTCTGACGTTTCAGGAACCAGAACCCGTTGATCTAAAAAATATTATTTCTAATCTAGATGTTAATAATTATACATTGACTGATCATTTTGAGCACGATGATATTGGAATGGTCAATGACTATATAAGAAATTTGACACTTCAAAAACGAAAACTCTTTGTTACAGAAAATATTCATTGGAAAAATGAGTCGATATCAATGAAGTTATTTCCTTTTAAAAGATTACAACGCTTGACTCCAGTTGTTACAGGAAACCTTCCTTTAAATTATTTTCTACATATATTGACGGACGATATTATCAACGAAATAATTATTCATACTAATAATTATGGAGTTAAAATGATGAAACGTTCAGAAATAATCGAGCGTTATCATACCAATTCATGGAAAGCCGTTACAAAAGAAGAAATACTTGTATTTTTTGGATTGATTTTCTATATGGGACTTATAAAATTGGATCGTACGAGTAATTATTGGAATGAGAGTACATTTTTCTTCGGTTTAAATATGTTCGCAATGAAAATGGACAAAAATCGTTTTTTATTATTGGTACGAGCGTTACATTTTGCAGAATATCAAGACGAATATGAAATACCTCCAGCTGATCAATTATACAAAATAAGGAATATTTTGAATCTCTTTAATAGAAGAATGTCTGAAATATATCATCCAGGACGTGAAATTATCTTTGATGAATCTTTTATATTGTTCAAAGGAAAATTAATACTCCGCCAGTATGTAACAGATAAAAGGCATAAAAGTGTTGGAAAAGTGTATACTATCGCAACACCAACTGGCATTGTTTTAAAATGTTTGATGCATATGAATATATTAGATGATTATGATGAAAATAAGAATTGTAAGAAAGTAATGGACTTTTTAGATGGGTATTTAAATGTTGGCCATAGCGTGTACATGGACAATTATTACAATAGTTTTGAACTCGTAAAACTCCTCGCGAAAAATAAAACCCATTGTACCGGGTTCTTAAGAAAAAATAGAAAAACTTTGCCGGAAGAGGTTGTGAAAGCAGTATTAATGAAAGGAGAAACTATTTGCAGATATGCCAATGGTGTAATGATTGGTAAGTGGAAAGACACGAGAGATTTTATCTACATCTCTAACGAGTATAAAAATGATATGACTTTAATCAAAGGTAAACGAAAAGAAATGAAATTTATACCACTACCAATTAAGCAATACAATATGTACACAGGAGGAATAGATAAGCAAGAACAATTGCTATCTTATTATCCATTAGAAAAAAAAAACATTAAATGGCCTGTTAAATTGTTTATCCATTTATTGCAAATAATAATAGAAAATGCACGTCATCTATACAATATGTTTTCGCTACGTGATATGTCTCTATACGATTTTCGTTTATCAATAATTAGTAGTTTATTGAATACATCAAGTTATTGTCCTGAACTTGTGTCTAATAAGTCAAAAGTAAGTGTCGAACATGTCCTAATAAAAAGTACACCATTAAAACGTCAAAAGCAGAAGAGACTATGCCAAAAATGTTACAAACGCCAAAAACCCATTTACATATGCACCGTCTGCGAAGGATCACCGACTTATTGTATCGATTGTTTAAAAATAATACATGAAATGTAATATATATATATATATTTATATATCTTTTTTAAATTTATTTTTAAGGAGTGTACGCACAAAGTTTAAATTATTCTACATATTTTTTTTCTTATGCAGACATGTTCCAAATCTACCAGTAACACTTAATGGGGCAATTGAGAATTCACTTTCTCGTCAAGGGCTATTAGAGGATAATCAGGAAAAATAAAAATTATTGCAAAGTGATGATATAATATTGAATAATTATAATATATGTAAAAGTGAAAAAGATTGACGACAAGTTTGCAAAGAAAATAATAATTGATATAACAAATAATATATAGTAATTAGTATATAAATTTTTGATAAAATGTAACAAGACTTTGTCAATGATTTGATAATTATTTTCTGTAAAATAAAATGAACAAAAATAAACCATCCCAAGAGTTTAATCTACAGTCAGTAACACGTATTGATGTTTACACGTAAAAGTCTAACAGAAAACTGACTAAAAAACAATGTAAGTAATCGGAGAATTTTATGTTTATATATTACATAAACATAAAATAAAAATATATCAAAATTAATTAATATTCAAAGTACATTACTAAGTACGTAATGTTTAAACATACATATATGCGTTGAAACAATCTTAAATATAAGTAAAATGTATTAAAATATAAAAATAATTGTTAATTAATCGCGAAGGAATGTGTATAGTTGTTTAAAGACAAGGAATATGTGATCGGAGCACCGCTTCCTCAAAATCAATTGTTAGACTGGCACATTGTCCTCTATATAAAACAATTAAATTTCTTTTGTTGATTGTTGTTTATATGACTTCCCAAAAGACGCGCATGTGTATAACGAAAATTATATTCCTAATATAAATAGAATTTACTATCTAATATACACGTATAGATCCAGGAGGATCTTTTAGACAAAAAAAAGATATTTTCAATGATTAAACATATTGTTAACAAAGATATTCAAAATCATTGTTACATTTCAACTAATATTTGATGCTATATTTTTTATAGGATTTTAAATAATAACAATTAGTTTTTAGTGTATAAACGTGTGTGCCTTCAGAAATGCATTTATATATTACATTAGGAGCTCTAGTAGAATAAAATCAAAACAAGTAGATGATAAATCCAAAGATGATCACCTGTAACAAAAAGAAAACTATATTAATCAACAATCAAGTGATACAATAGCCTGACATATAAATCGTCCAATTCGTAGATGCACTTTTCAATTGAATTCTCTATTTATTTTGATCAACTCTCTATTAACTGTTGCAATATAATTAAATTTAAACGCGTGATTTTACATTTACATTACATATTTAAAAAAAAAAAAAAGGAAAAGTACAAGTATTGATTTACTAACAAAAATAATATCTATTAATAATTACGAACTACTTTTAAATTGCATTATATGGAAAAGAAAAATTACAAATTTAATAAAATACAATCACAATGAAAAATCTTAAAGACGAAACAAGAAAAGAGAAATTACTTTAATATTCACCGAGAACGTTATTTAAGCTTAAAAATTAGATAATACAAAAATTTTAATATTTTTGACTCTAACTAGAACATATGCATCTTTTTGACGATTTTGAGGAAAACAAATTTGGTGTCCCAAGGAGATGGAATGGTCCATCATCTCCAATTAAAACTACAAATTAATGACGAGCAAAAATGTAATACAATAAAATATAAAATACGACTAGAAAGCTATTTTCGAAGAGTTCGAACTTGCTGTTGAACCTTTGAAAATAACTCAATAGTCTGYGTAGTTGCCCACTTGATACCACAAATTTGTGGGGGCCTCTTCGGCATAATGCCTCTTCTTTCTTCATGCCCTAAACTCTGCTGCGAGGCTTTTTCTAAGCGCATTTTACAATACA